>NC_046985.1:3409075-3474075 GCF_009769545.1 Cyclopterus lumpus | reverse complement strand
TATATATATATATATATATATATATATTTTTAGTCCACGTGAATCTGTGGGTCGATGTCTCTGTTTCATGTCTTTTGGTCCAGCTTACAGTTGTTCCACGCAGAGGTCAATTAGCTGCGTCTAGCAGTTTTTAATTAATGCGCCCATAAGGAATATCTCTTGATTCAACAAAACACGCGCATGCACATATTCTAACGGCGTCTCATTTCTTTGGCTAATGAGCGCAGACGTGAGCGAGCGCGGGAGCATTCAAAGGCGAGCGTCATTTTATTTTATGTATTTTCTTTTTCTTTTGCCGAAGCCGTCTACCTCCTTAACTCGCCGAGCCGTGACGCTAACGTTAAAGACGTGACCTAAAGGGGGGTAAAAAAAACAACAACAACAACCAGATTCTTTCAAGACTCATCATCGTCACGTGGGGGCCTCCGGGAGTCTGCGATGCGGCCGGCTTTACACCAAACCCGGCTTACAGTACGACTGAGTCACCAGAGATATTAATTGACCGTTTGAATCATCAGATTTCGAGGGGAAGGGGGGGGGGGGGAAGCGAGCTGTTTGACTTACAACTTAATGACTAAGAGATTCCATCTGCCGCGCATCATTCTGAGGTTGTTTTTCTTAGGCGGAGTAAAAACATGCACTCTAAACAGGCCCTGGAGCGGCATGCGCTGCAGTCCAGGTTCATCCCATTGAAGGGATTCGTGCAGTATGTGCACAGCTTCTTATTCAAGGGTCCCTGAAGTGGTCACGCTGGTTTTCTGCTGGATACATATTTGCTCGGTTTCTTCTTTTGTTTGTCGTGGATTAATACATATACTTGCAAAAATATAGAAACAGCTCCTTCAGTAAAGTATCAGACATTGAGACTACGAGTGTTATATTACAGACTTAACTGCATTCATATGTATATATTTATATATATATATTTATTTATTTATATATATATATATAAATATGTTTTTATATATATATTTATACACACACATGTATAAATATATATAAAAATAAATATATATAAATAAATATATATATATATTTGAATTTTTATGTATTTATATATATATCACAAATAATGCATAAAAAAACAAACTATTATCTCATCTCTCCACAATATATTTATGAGCTCCCTCAACAGTCATGATCTAGAACTGCAAATGTATGCAGATGATGCTGTTTTCTACACGCATTAAAAAACAGCCAATGTTGCTCACGATATATATATATATATATATATATATATATATATATATATATAAAACATAAAACATATGCAGGTGGACCTCATGATTACCTCATTTAAGATCGTTTGACTGATTTTCACTACAAATAATGTTTTCTTAAAAGAGATGCGATAGACATGATTTATTTTCATGATATTTAGATGATTATCAGGGTATTATAACGGTATAATGGTTGTCGACATTTTAAGTTTGGATTATGTTCTCACTGCACCGTGCTTGCGAAGACGTGCTGAGAAACATGAAGAGAAGAAGAAGAAAAAACACACGAAAAAAAAAAGGTCGAAACAATAATTCACAAGTTGGCAAATATTTTTAAAAAAAACGTCTTTCTCTGGCCAATATAGTCCTCCATGCCCGGCTCCTTTCCCCGTGTGTCTCACCGCGTTACATGTCATAACAGCTGTGAGACCTCTTGCAAACAAACTCTGGGCAAAAAATAAATAAATCATTTAAATTGCTGTAAGGTCCTGGAGAAATACAATTGTCTGACCTTTTTTGAGAATTTTTTAGCCGAGTGTATACTCGCTCAGTAAGTTATTTTATAACCTTATGAATATCATTTTGACGCGCAGCATTCAGGCGATCGGCTTTCTTTTTACGCCTGTTCGTCGTACACACACGGTCCATTCTCGTGAACGCAATATACATCAGGAAGGACCTGAGATTTAAGTGGTTCAAGGGTCACTGTCACTGATGTCTCAGGAAGGCCTTTTTCAAGGACTTTCTTCCATTATGGCGCAAACGTCCACCTGGATTCAAGGATGAACCAATCAGATTTAAGTGGTCCAAAGATCTCTGTGACCTCCTAACCCCAGGATCCAAATGCTAATATCTTGAACGTCTAAGAGGACGAAGTGATCGTAAACCGGTCGGTGGAGGCGCTAATCCGACCTCACTTGTCTCCTCGTCCAAAGGTCCAGGAGCCTCAGACGGACCGGCAGCTCATCGAGACGTCTCCCGTCCTCCAGAAGCTGACCGGCTTCGAGGACTCCATCGGGACTCTGTTCACACATGTGCGTCTTCTGGCCAGAGCCTTCACCTTGAGGACCGTGGGCTTCAACCACCTCACCCTGTGAGTACGCTCGCTGTTTTATATATGTGTGTGTGTGTGTGTGTGTAATGGAGTTACGGCCAATTAAAATGCAAAGTGAGGCACAGAGAGTCGGGCCGGATTTAATTTGCGAGGGTGCTGCAGAAGTAGCCCCCGACTCTGTTTGTTCCCTTCAGAAGCTGATGAGGCATGATGCATTATAATATATAATGCGATCGGAGATGCGGGGAGCTTCATCATACGTCGAGCATTTTAAAATTTGAAGTCTGTCGCGAACGCGGCGGCCTCCACCTCCTCCTCCTCCTCCTCCTACATCATCATCATCATTATATTTGCCCCCCTGCCGCGCGCACATCTCCTTGCAGTCGCCCGCGGACCGCCCGTATAATAAAAGCGATGTCTTGAACGTCACGTTCAAAGCACCTCGGTGAAAGACGGGCCTCAGTTCCTAATCCGAGGGCTTCACGGGAGAGGAAGGAGGTGGGGAGGGGGGGTGGTATCGGTGGTCTGCTTCTACCTGGGAGGCCGTGACCTCAGTGCATCATGGGAAATGGGGTTTAGAAGTTAAAAAAAGGAAAACTAAAATGTCTCTTTCTCATTCATTGCAGCCACATTTTACACTTTTTAAAGCTTCAGTCCACCTTGTGGATTACTGGACTCTCACTCCAATTATTTAAATGTACTTCACATGTACTACTGCAGTAAACTTGTATGTTATTTTTTATTTGGAGGCTCGGGAGGGGGGGGGGTTGTTTTTCTCTGTTAATTGCAACGTTTCACCGAGATGCCGCACACCGACATTGGAAATGTTTTTTCTTCTTCTGCTGCTTCCCTTCTCAACCTTGACATTTGTTCAATAGCCAGCGAAGTTAAGAGACGTCTTGAAATTGATTGGACGACCCGGCCCGGCTCGTTACAAAACACGTCGTCATTGTGTAGCCGCCGCGGCTGAAATACTGCAAAAAAAATAAATAATTGTATTTAATGAGACCTCTCACTCCAATCCGAGGTGTTTCAGATTGTGAGTAAGCGACGGAAGCCGGCCTCCCCTCCGCGCTTTACAACGCAGCACAATGGGGAGTTTGACAGCTGAAGTAAATCAGCCTCGGCAAGCACACCTCTGATGTCTCATTGGCCGGCCGCGCTCTGCAATTGCTTGCCTAGGTTTCACCACAAAGACATCACACACACACACACACACACACACACACACACATCCCACGCGTACAGCACACTGCCGTTCTAATCCATCACTTAGATGTCAAATCTCTCCGCGCTCACGGTCAGCAAAGTCGATTTGAGGTCCAGAAGTCCGTCTCCCGCCGAGCTTTTCCCCGTTGACGACTTTCCAACTCGCGGTTGATGTTTTCATTCTGACTCGTAACCTTTTTTTTTTTTTACTCACAAGATGGGAAAATAAAATAAAAATCTTTTACCTTTTTTTTTTCTTCCTGGAGCCAAAAAAACCCCGAAATAATTAGTATATTTTCAGTCGCCCCATGTTCATTAGCTCGTTTTGTGCCCCGGCCAAAGGCAGGTCGACCTAAATAGAGCCGAGCAACGAAACGCTGAACCGAAACTAGGTCGCGTGCGGACGGGAGAACGAGGTCACGTAGCGGGGGGGGGGGGGGGGGGGCAGGTCAAGGCAACAAGGTAGGCAGCAGATTGAGGGAGACAGGACCCGGGGTTGGCCTTCCCCTTCATGCGCAAATATAGAGGACGGAGCGACCCGGAAGGAAAGCGAGGGCAGCGTGTTGACCCTGTTTAGAGGCGGTGGAGACCGGAGGCGACCATCAGACTGCAGGAATGGAGAGCCGGGGGCCCCGGGGGGTGCTGAGCTTCCTATCTCCTCTCACAGCGGAGGAGCAGGGTGTTGCAAGAATTTCACCAGTGGTAGAGGAGGGGGGGGGGGGGAGATCCATCCCATTTCAAGTTGGCTATCTGTGAAATGAAAGTGTGTGTTGCTGTGCAGCTTTGAGAGTCGCTCTTTGAAACATGTGCACACGTGTTGATATATTTTGCCCATAAACTGAATATAAGAAGAGGACGCAGTCGTCTGGAGGTCACAACTGTTGGTTTGTGAACCGATGGTTCGAACTTGGATTACGGCCGTTGCCATGTTGTTGTTGTTGTTTCGGTTTTTTTTGCAACCAATGGACATATGGTGCCATATTTTGGATGCGGAGGAGCGACCTAGAGACGCCGTATAGGGCTCTGGTGTCGATCTGTCAATCACCTTGTAGCCCCGCCCTAAAGATACCCATGGTTGAAACTAGAGATCGATGTTTACTGAGGGAATAAATCAAGAGAAGTAGAGTCATTTATATAGACTTCTATACAACCAGAGGAGTCGCCCCCTGGTGGTCAGGAGAGAGAATGCAGCTTTAACACATGAAGCATAGACTTCTATACAACCAGAGGAGTCGCCCCCTGGTGGTCAGGAGAGAGAATGCAGCTTTAACACATGAAGCATAGACTTCTATACAACCAGAGGAGTCGCCCCCTGGTGGTCAGGAGAGAGAATGCAGCTTTAACACATGAAGCATAGACTTCTATACAAGCAGAGGAGTCGACCCCCTGGTGGTCAGGAGAGAGAATGCAGCTTTAACACATGAAGCATAGACTTCTATACAACCAGAGGAGTCGCCCTCTGGTGGTCAGGAGAGAGAATGCAGCTTTAACACATGAAGCATGGACTTCTATACAACCAGAGGCTTCACTCGGCAGAACCGTTTCTGGTATATTGTGTTTTTTCTCCCACAATTACATAAAGATTGTTGCTGCTTTATTATCAAACATGATTGCAGACCGTTTCACATTATCTGCGACCAGTTTCAGGTGGAAAATAATGTTTGATGGTGATGATGAATTCCCGTTGGGTAGATGGATCGTTTTACTTTACAGTATTTAAACAAGAAAGCTTCTACGAAGCCTTCTCAATTGACAGTTGTGCTATTACAATGAAAAACGATGTGAACACATTTCATCTAATTTGAAAGAAAAGATTTGACCTTAAGATTTCGTGAGTCCGTTAAATGGCTTGTCTTTAAAAATGTGTCTCCCATCGGTGCCGTGACTTTAGAGCCGAGGAGACGTCGGTCCTCTGCAGAGAAAACACACCGTTTATTTTTTTTTGGTCAAAAGAGGCTCGTGAGATTTCATTACATTGAAGTGCCATTTTGAAGTTGATCTTTCGATGTATTTTATCTCTTTTCTTTCCCCTGTTGCCTTTTTTTGTTTTTTTTAAGCCCCAATAGAATGACCCCGAATGTCCCACAGTTGCTGCAGATTACACATTTGAACCTTCCACAAGCGTATGAAACAAAACAAAAAAAAACACCCTCGTTTCCCTCAGAGCCGAGAGAAGAGAGAGAGGGGGGGGGGGAATAGTTAAAAAGGTGGAGTGAGGCCCGCCGCCCTCTCAGAGCGACCGTTAAAGGTATTTTAGATCAAAGTCAAAGGCGAATAAAGACCTCGGCTGCACACTTTACTTCAATTTCCCCCGCCTTACTGGAGCATTGTGCCTCCGCTGTTGAAGTGAATAAGGGATGGCTCTTTGTGCCGCCTCACACTGCGACGCATTCCTCTTTGACCCCCCCCCCAAATCTATCTCTTCTCCTCTCCTTACCTTTCGTCTCTCCACTATTCCCCCTCCTGCTATGGATCTTGAGAGGAAGAGAAAGAACCTGTTGCCACACATGTACAGTACTGAAGAGCAGCAGGAATGGGGAGATCTCTCTGCCTCCAGCTGGCCACCACCCCTCCTCCTCCTCCTCATCATCATCATCATCATGCCAGCTCAAAAACACACTTTCCTATTACGCAACCGGCCGGCTCTCTCCCCTCCCCCTTTTCGAGACGCCACGGTCCATCGAGAGTTAAAAAAAAAAAAGTTTTCTTTGCGTAAACAATAAGATAATATACATACAGTTACAGTTGCAGCGCTGCTAAAGGTGCTGCTGTTTCAGGCCTTCGGCTCAGATCTCTGTGCCTCAGAAATCGGACAATAAACTTTGACCTTTTATTCCTCTTTGATGTCGGCCTCCTCCTCCTCGTCTTCTACCTCTGCATCTTTCTCTCTCATCTTCCAACATTCCCCTCCTGCGAGGAGCTCATATATATATATATATATAGATGGATATGTGTGCTGAGAGATATATATATATATATATATATATATATACCACCCTGCTTGTAGGGAGGTAAATATACTCTCCCCCCCCCGCCCCCCACCCAATGCTTCCTGCCTGCCTGGCACAGCACCAGCCCCACATCTGCAATGCTAATCTATGCTTCTGTTTAATTAATGAGCTGCCTCTCAGTGATGGGTAGAAAGGCAGAGAGCTGATGTACAGTATCACAGCGCTCGCGCCTTTTTTTTAACTTTATTTTTTTACGTGGAATAGTTAGAAGGCTGAAAGTTGTGTGCACAATTGCTGCTTTTATGACAGGCACAACTCCTGCAGGTGTACCAGAGGCGGCGGCTGCTTCTTCTTCTTCTTCTTCTTCTTCTTCTTCTTCTTCTTCATAGCCGACTTCACCGCTAAGAAAGTCAAAAAGCCCGGTAGAGCCTTTTCATGCCACACTGAGTGGCTGTATAACGCCACATAAGAGGGGTGAGCAGGGAGGGCAGGGCGAGCGCCACGTATCACTCCCCCAATATCCCTTTTCTAACCGATGTGTTTATTTGTCTCCTTCCCTCGCTCCCTCCATCCTCGCTCCCTCTCGTCTCGTCCAGGGGCCACAACCAGAGGATGGAGTTCCTGGGAGACTCGATCATGCAGCTGGTGGCCACAGAGTACCTCTTCATCCACTTCCCCGACCACCACGAAGGACATCTAACGGTAAGCGTGGCACATCGCTTCAAACACACACACACACACACACACACGGTACAAGCTCCTCTCCCATCTACATCTGCATCTTTACACCTGCGTTCTGTGTGAAGCGGCTCAAAAAAAACCTTCTTCTTACACCTCCGTTACCTGGAATGAAGTCACAGCTGTGCTTTTGTTCTTCCCTTCCTTCCTTCCTTCCTTCCTTCCTTCCTTCCCTCCTTCCTGTCAATCTTTTGAATCTCCGAGTGCCAGCCAGGTACTCGCCCCCTTTCCTCCCTCGTCTGTTTTCCACAAAATAACTCCCTTCCCCTCCTCGCCCCCACACTGCGCCTGCATGTTCGCTGTACTCCTTCTGATGGGTATTTCCATGAGACAAAATTGCTCGGTGGTTTTCAGTAGCGCGTCTTTGTCGACGTCGAGCTGTCAAGAAAATAAATAAATAAATAAATGTGTGTGTGTGTGTGTGTGTGAACCCTTCCACGGCTTGTAACACAGGTACAAAGCAGAACGATCACACTTTGAACATGCAAGTCCTTTTTCTGACAGCGTCAGACGGCATTACAGCTCCCCCTTTTCATCCCGACATCAGCACTTCTCTTCAGAAGACGGAGCACTCGAGGCGGGGGGGGGGGGGGGAGAGGGATTGAACTGGGCTAAACCAGAACGAGAACCCTCCTCTGGTTAGGCATCTGTTCGCCTTTCACTCCTTCTAGACGGAGAGGCCCGTGACGTCATTTTGTTTAAAAGCTTCCAGTGGAAGAAAAAAAAAAAAAAAAAAAAAGACTGAAAGCTGAAGCGACGCCTATATGCCCAGGAGTCAAGATGGGGTACGACTGAAATGGATTTCAAATCGGGGAGAAAAGTGCTTATTCAACTAGTGTGTGTGTGTGTGTGTGTGTGTGTGTGTGTGTGTGTATCTACTGTTAAGAAGGGCACATCGCAGCAGGACAGATCCAGACAGTCATATTGCATTCTTTTTGCTTTCTCCCACATCGTGCCGGCTATATTTAACGTGTTTTTTCTTGTTTCCTTTTAGAAACTGTAAATGTACCTCAGCCAAGTCGTAACATGTCGAATGCAATATTCAAAAGGGCGACGGGCGATCTCCCTGAAACATTTACTTCCGCATTTTACCGTTTTTTTTTTTTTTTTTTCTTCTGTCACCGATGAATTATTCCATGTGTGTTTTTTTTTTTTGCCGTACTTACCGTTTTATTTCCGCGTGCGGTTGTTTTTGAGAGTACCTCCAGGGTAAACATGGAAATATTTTGTTTATTTTTTATTTATTTTTTTTACCTTCTCGTCCCGCAGCTCCTGCGCAGCTCGCTGGTGAACAACCGCACGCAGGCCAAAGTGGCGGAGGAGTTGGGCATGCAGGATTTCGCCATCACCAACGACAAAACCAAGCGGCCCGTCGCCCTGCGCACCAAGACGCTCGCCGACCTGCTGGAGTGTATGTTCACGTCTCTTTTTAAATTCGGTTTTGCAGAGAGAAAAATCCGTACGGACCCTTATCAAACCCCCCCTTCCCTAGTCAACCTTTTTTTTTATTTATTATTTGTGTCTCTCTGCGCAGTTTAAAATGGCAGCACGAAGTACCGTTTATTGATTTCTTTGTTCCCTTTGTGTTAGATGTCAAATCCCTTCTCTCGGCTGAAGCCTCTGGAAGATGCTCCCGATGTGCTTTAGTATGACTGGAGCAGTTAGTGATGATTTTGTCTTCCTTTCTATCTATTTTTTATTTATTTTGTATTCCCCCCTCGGCTAAAGCTGCCACAACTAATACTGCTGCTCCTGGTGCTCGACCACCTTGAAATATTTTCTGAGCAGAATGAGCCATAAACTGAAATATGCTTTAGTAAAATAAATGGCCTGGGAAAGACATTTGGCAGGTGGAGGAGACAAAAAAAACCGTTTGGTGTTGTCCGGTGGTCGTTTCATCCGGCCTGGCTTCGGGAGATTTAGCGTCTGGCTTTCAAGATGTTACACCAATTTAGAGCGTCAGAGAGTGTCATAGCTAATGCGTGGGGGAGTAAAAATTAAACCGAAAGACACAGTAGGTTCATCACCGGCCTCACTCCTCTTTATATGCTAAGTGGCGGGAGAGGAAAAAAAGGAAATTAATAACAATAAAATCAAGACTTGAGTGCGCTGCAGGGCAATGGCAGTGAGTAGGTAGCACTCGATGCTCATATTTCAAATACTATCGTACGTTATAATGAGTGTTAGACGTGTTTTTAAACTGGGAGCCGTGGTCCTAGCTGCACAGAGGCAATTTCCTATTTTGGCGGAATGAAAGGTAGAAAGTCAAAGCAGTGTTTATTTACATCACTCATTGCAATAACATTGCATTATTGTCATGTGTACTTATAATAACATGCAGGTGAGCCACACATTCAGGAGGGGATGAAAAGATTGGACAGATACCTGCTTATTCTCTTTTATATAAATTTATATATTTATTTATATTTATTTATATATATATTTATTTTTATTAATAAAAATCAAACAAACGTAATTGGAGACAAAATTATATAATTTTTTTTCATTTAATCTATTGGGGGGGGGGGGGAGGGGTTAAACTTTTAAAACCACAATGCTAAAGGGAGTTTTTTGGGCGGATGGGATTGAGACACACTGCAGTCCTCATTAGGCCAACAAAGAGCGCTAGCAGCGACAGGGACTGCAATACATCCAAGATAGGTGTGTGTGTGTGTGTGTGTGTGTGTGTGTGTGTGTGTGTGTGTGTGTGTGTGTGTGTGTGTGTGTGTGTGTGTGTGTGTGTGTGTGTGTGTGTGTGTGTGTGTGTGTGTGTGTGTGTGTGTGAGGGGGCCCCTTGATATGCAGGCTTGAAGTGCTTCATATCATTTGCCTTTCAAATGATCTTTTTCAAAGTTGGAGTCCTGGGCAGACTTGATGACACGGGGATACGGGGTGGTGGCGGCGCGGGGGGTCAGCGGTGGGAAATGAGTGCATATGAAGAGTCGTCCCCTGCAGCTACGGCGGACCCTCGCTGGCCTCCCGGAATATTACCTATTATTCTTCTCGGAGATGAGTTGGACGGCGCCGGCAGCCAATGGAGGAGGAAAACAAAGACGACACCCGGCCACCCACTGCTTACATTTCCAATCTTTTTTTTTTCTTCTTCTTCTTCTTTTCTTTCCCAGTTCACTTTGTCAGCCGGTTGCTCTCAATTCAGCCGGACATGCAGTTTTATCTTATATATATATATATATATTGTGTAGATGTTTCTGTGAACTCTGTGTGGCCTTCGCTGTAGCAATTTCCTGGAGAAATGGAGAAAAAAGCAGGAAAACTCGAGAGCCATCTTTTCAAAATTGTTTACATTAACATCCCATGCACCTGGACGGCCACCGCTGAGCCTCTGGTCTTTGTTATAGTTTCAACTTGTTAAGCAGAGCAGAAGAAAACGCCACGCATCAACCCATCCTTCATTGCTTCTTTTTTGTTTCTAATTGCTGTCTTTATTCCCCCCCCCCCCGTCTGCAGCTTTCATCGCCGCTCTCTACATTGACAAAGACCTGGAGTACGTGCACACCTTCATGAACGTCTGCTTTTTTCCCCGGCTGAAGGTGAGGCCCCTATTGATAGTTCGCTCGCCGCTCGCACCCGATCAATGAGCCGCCCAGTCGGGCACCCTTCGGAGAGAGAGAGAGAGAGAGAGAAAAGAAACCGGGGGAAGATGATTAGGAGGGAGCTAATGGCTGCGCCCTAATGGCGGCGGCATCGACGCGAGGCCCCCGCGGGCTGTTGAATGGCTCTCGCCGACGGCGCCTTTGATCGCTATTTTAGTGACCTCCTAATGGGAATCGCGAGAGCTGTCGTCAGCCTCTCGCTATTGGTGTCGAGAATCGGCGATGGCCGAGGGTTCTCAGGCGTCGGATAAATGGAGCAAAACTTCTCCCGCGGCACGGATGTGAGTGACGGACGAAAAAAAAAGGGGAGGGGAATCGCTTTGTTCTCGAATCGTCCGAATATAGATAGAGTAGCTCTAAGAAAGAAGGCACAAACCATCACACAGTATGCCATAACTGAACTGGGCATGCGCGCTGGCGTGCGAGTACCCAACACACAGCGCGGACCTCTTCCCTGTGAAGCCGCTGCATTGGTCTGATACGCCATGCTAATTGCTGTCTTGGTGTGCCTCTCCGGGGAGAAATCCCCGTCTCTGGAAGGAGCTGAGCTTTGCGTCACGGTCGCTGCGAAAGAGAGAGAGAGAGAGCACCTCATTTCCACTTCCAAGAGAAAAGTTGCACCAAAAAAAAAAACAGCCAGCGTGTCTCCTTACACAAGCCTTCTGGAAAACCACGGCGCCGCTTCATCCAATTTGGATGGGAATATAGGGGCGAGAAAAAAAAAAAAAACCCGGGGACGTAAATGCTGCTTTCCTTGTGTTTCGTTCCCTGTTTTGTCCTCGCGAAATAAAAACGGCGTAGCGCATAGCTAGCTCTTTTTTAAAAAAAAACAGTCTAATGCCTTCTGCTTTAGGCTAAAGGGGTAGTAGAAGCCCAACCCCCCCCCCCCCCCCCCCCCCAGAGAGAGGAAAAGTGGGAAGGAGGGAAAGCGAAAGAGTGGGAGAGCGCAAGCAGCAGAAGCAGAAGCACTCTTTGTAGAAAATTAATAGGAGCAGACAGTTCTGGATTCAAAGTCTGCCATTTTTATGACGAGACGGGCCCTCCCCGTTAATGGAAGGGCTTTTAGAAGTCCCCCTTGGATAAGAGAAATGTATCAGGGCTGCACACCTGGGAGAATCCCAGACGCTCTTTTATCTCTGGCCGGGGATTGGCTTTTGTCTTAAGTAGCCTTTGATTTGTGCTCACCGCGAAGACACAGATGGAGAGCCAGTCAGGGAGAGAGAGAGAGCAAATAAGTGAGTGCAAAAGGAGGGGAGGGAGGGGAGGGGGGGGGGGGAGGTCATGGCAAAAATGAAATAAAAGCATGAGCGGCCGAGAGAGAGAGCTGGGGCTGATTTATTTTTATTTTTGTTGTTGTTATTTCTTGCGTTTGTGATTCTTTGACAGAAGTTTTGCACAAAAAGAATAAAGAATAAGTTTGGTGACGTGTGCGTGTTCTGTTTTTGGTCTCCGCGTCGTTAGGAGTTCATCCTGAACCAGGACTGGAACGACCCCAAGTCTCAGCTGCAGCAGTGCTGTTTGACCCTGAGGACGGAGGGCAAGGAGCCCGACATCCCGCTGTACAAGTAAGAGCTATTTGAAGCTGGCGCTGACAACAACACTTTTATCTGCCGAGTCTTATACTGCGAGTTCTGTTTAGAGTTACAGTATATCTTCCTTTCTGGAAGTGAGGTTTTTATTTGATGATCTTGCTTGGTGGATGGATCTAGAAGTACTTAATATATGAAGTAGACAATATGGATAATTAAGTGGTTTCAAACCTTTTTGTTCCCCCACTTCCTTGTTGGATAAATTCAAATTGTGTACTTGAATTTCTGAAATCCTTTATCAACGCCATTAATCAATTAATCATAGCTAACTATGAATCCTTTACTTGTAAAAACTATTTCAACTATTGAACCTTTACTTTTAGCTAACTATTTAACCTTTACTTTTAGCTAACTATTTAACCTTTACTTTTAGCTAACTATTTAACCTTTACTTTTAGCTAACTATTTAACCTTTACTTTTAGCTAACTATTTAAACTATTCAACCTTTACTTTTAGCTAACTATTTAACCTTTACTTTTAGCTAACTATTTCAACTATTGAACCTATTGAACCTTTACTTTTAGCTAACTATTTCAACTATTGAACCTTTACTTTTAGCTAACTATTTCAACTATTGAACCTTTACTTTTAGCTAACTATTGAACCTTTACTTTTAGCTAACTATTGAACCTTTACTTTTAGCTAACTATTTCAACTATTGAACCTTTACTTTTAACTAACTATTGCACCTTTACTTTTAGCTAACTATTTAAACTATTCAACCTTTACTTTTAGCTAACTATTTCAACTATTGAACCTTTACTTTTAGCTAACTATTGAACCTTTACTTTTAGCTAACTATTTAACCTTTACTTTTAGCTAACTATTTAAACTATTGAACCTTTACTTTTAGCTAACTATTTAAACTATTCAACCTTTACTTTTAGCTAACTATTGAACCTTTACTTTTAGCTAACTATTTAAACTATTGAACCTTTACTTTTAGCTAACTATTTAAACTATTCAACCTTTACTTTTAGCTAACTATTTAACCTTTACTTTTAGCTAACTATTTCAACTATTGAACCTTTACTTTTAGCTAACTATTTCAACTATTCAACCTTTACTTTTAGCTAACTATTTCAACTATTGAACCTTTACTTTTAGCTAACTATTTCAACTATTCAACCTTTACTTTTAGCTAACTATTGAACCTTTACTTTTAGCTAACTATTTCAACTATTCAACCTTTACTTTTAGCTAACTATTGAACCTTTACTTTTAGCTAACTATTTCAACTATTCAACCTTTACTTTTAGCTAACTATTTAAACTATTGAACCTTTACTTTTAGCTAACTATTTAACCTTTACTTTTAGCTAACTATTCAACCTTTACTTTTAGCTAACTATTTAAACTATTGAACCTTTACTTTTAGCTAACTATTCAACCTTTACTTTTAGCTAACTATTTAAACTATTGAACCTTTACTTTTAGCTAACTATTTAACCTTTACTTTTAGCTAACTATTTCAACTATTGAACCTATTGAACCTTTACTTTTAGCTAACTATTTCAACTATTGAACCTTTACTTTTAGCTAACTATTTCAACTATTCAACCTTTACTTTTAGCTAGCTATCCAACCTTTACTTTCAACTAACTATTTCCTCAGTTAATCCTTTACTTGTCACTACCTATTTTACTATTTACAGTTAATCCATTACTTGTATCTACTGTAACTTTTATCCGTGACTTTAAGCTCGTAATTTGAACGGTTTCACTATTTCATCTTTTCATGCACTCTCAACATGAGGTGTTCAGGTACAGCTGACTCGATATGTAGACATATATATTTAAATTAGAAAAAAATATATTTTGTTATGGGGGTAATCATTGGTCTGTTACACCCATAGACATTAAAGACAGTTCACAAATGAATATTGTCTAACAGTACACATTGTCATATCTCCCAATCCTACATGTTATTTGAATTAAAAAATACATATGTTTGAAAAACATGCACGTGTGCGCCATTGAAAGCGTCTAAAAGGCCTTCTCCCTCCCTTCGAATGACCCAGTCGGGCGTCACATGGGCCTCGATGCACATTCAGAGAAAATGGGCAGGGACATAATTTACAGGACTGTTCTCTCCGCCGGTCCACAGACGTTGTGAATGGCCGTGTAAAGGTCTCTGTTGTCGTGATGTATAAACATGCCCGGAGAGACCTCTTATTTGACAAAAGGTCAAGGACCAAGTGTCATTTGACAGAATGCTTTCTGAGAGCTGTCGTGAAGGGTTGCGTTTGTCGCCATGGAAACTGACAAACAGTGTTTTCTCTGACAGAAGAGAGAAAGGAAAAAAAAAAAAATGAGGGTCAAGCCGGACGCGCAAGGGTGGTTATAGACGGAGCGTTTTTTTTTGTGTGTGTGTACCGCGAATTCCACAATCTGACATTGAAGCATCTTCCACGTCTTTTTCAGAGCTCCTCTGTTTTATTATTCCATCGACAGAATTCGAAAGGCTTTTTGCCTCGAGTGCAATTTACTTGCCGGGGTTTGTCGTGTTCGACTTATGGCGCTGCCGAATGACTCTTGAGCAACCCCCTGAAGAGATGACCCGACGGTCGATAAGCCAGAGTCATGGACCTTTTTATAGCCTTTAAAGGCGTCAAGTCTTTAAATGGACTGCGTTGTGCCTCTTTTTTTAACCTTTTTAGCGGACAGAGCACTTTAATTTTACTCTCCTTCTCTCACACACACATTCGTACACCTGCTCAAGGACACTTCGACTATGCGTACGGGGGAGCGAGTGAGAGAGAGCGAGGGATGGAACCGCCAACCTTGTGGTCAAAAGGACGAAAAACCGCTGAATCTCCCGAGTCCCAGACGCCCACTGACAGACGGACTCTGTCTCACTTCTGTTGCACAAGGAGCAGAGAAACGGAGGGTGAGACGAGAGAGTGAGTCAGAGAGAGAGAGAGAGAGAGGCTAAATGACCGAGGGAAGGTGGGGAAGGACACATAGAGAGGGGGGGGGGGGGGGGGGGTGGAGTTAATGCATTGAGCCCCTTTGCTCAATGTTCCTAGGTGAGTGTGTCTGCTTGATGACAGATTTGCACCTCAACCCCAGCACCATCGCTTTACTTTACATCTCGTCTGGGCAGGACACACACACACACACACACACACACACACACACACACACACACACACACACACACACACACTCTTACATTGTGCAGAGAGATCGGCCTGCAACTATCTGCACAGACCCTCTGAGGTGCCTCTCCTCCCTCGCGCCCTTCGGTCCCTGTGCATCCTTGACAACTTTCCTTTTCTTTTTTTTTCCCGTCCTATTTATTCTTTTGGGGGGTGTTGTTTTAATTTCCGGGGGTCAACGCATTTACCCCCCCCCCGTTTGAGATCTGTCCGTAAAAACGTCGCGCAGATGCTCTTCCTTTTCGGTTTGTAAGCGAGAAAATGGCCGCTGAATTATTGATAAAAGCGTCATAAGTGACCACATTGCATTAAAAATGGATCGCTCTCCTGAAATAAGTAAATTGTCCGTGAATAATTTAGGTGTACTCGCGAAAGCTCGGGCCATGAGATGTTTATACTAATGTTAACATTTTCAAACGTCGCCCCAAGTTTTTGTCTGGTGTCTCGTCCTCGCTGTTCCCCGCAGAACCAACTTGACAGCTCCGTTTATTTATTTATTTCCCCCGTCCCCGTCGTAAATGAAGTACATCTGTAAATGAGGAGTCGGGCGACGCGTCGGTCCCTCTTTAGCTCCGTCATTGTTCATCCTCCCAGCGCTGCGAAGGCCCCCCCCCCCCCCCCATCCTCAAAGACTATTGTTCAATCTTTGATTTCAATCCCTCTCCCGACGTGACATTCCTTTAACCAAACAGAGATCTCGGCATCTGAAGATGATGGGCGTTGGGAGCTGAGGAGGCTTTAAAAAAAAAAAAAAAAAAAGTTGTTTTTCTATGTCCCTCGGATGCTCTCAAAGCACGCCACTGATTCCCGTCCCCTCAGCCCGCCGCTTGAGAGGAATTATATTTGTTCCAATTGAAAACTTTTTCTCTCTCTCCCTCACCTCTTTTTTGTTGTTGTGTTATTTCTCCGAAGGACGAGTGTCCTTGTGCCTCTCTTTCTCTCCCCCGGGTGTTGTTGTTGTTATTATTGCTCAACTCGACCCCTCCCTCCTCCTCCTCCTCCCCTGCGTCATCCCAATAACATCTCCGTTTGAAATTCGCAGGACCCTGCAGACCGTCGGGCCCTCGCACGCCCGCACCTACACCGTGGCCGTGTACTTCAAAGGGGAGCGAATCGGCTGTGGCAAAGGCCCAAGGTGAGTGAGAGGGTGGGGTTTAATGTGCCTGCTTAAATGGGCTCAAGAATAATGGATGTGCCTTGTTGTTTTATTTATATTGATGGTGTTTATTACAGCAATTAAGCTCTCGCTAGCCTATTCTATCGGAGGGGAGGGGGGGGGGGGGGGGGGGGGGGGGGGGGGGGGACGTTATGCAGAATGAAAACCGATCGATTCGCTATCGATTTCCCGTAAATTGCGCGGTGAAATATCACTTCTGTGGCCAGGTGACACTGTATGCGTGCAACAACAACAATAACAACAACAATAATAGGCCAGCGTTGTGTTTGCCCGTGTGTGTGTGTGTGTTTGTGTCTTTCTGTTTGACTGCACACCTTTTGTGTGCGCTCGCACACTGGCGCTTTTGTAAAGCAAAGAAAGTGAATCTCCGCGCCAAGGCCCTTTTTCAGGGTTGGAGGGGTTGACAATAAAGCTGCAGCTGAGCCTGCGAGAAATGAAACGTAAATCCATCACACACACACACACACACACACACACACACACACACGCTCCACATGTGAAAGCGCTCCCTCTTGCTTTAAGCTGGCGATAACTTTGTCCCTTCCACAGGATCTTTGACAGCTTACTGTTTTTGTATTTACATGACTTAAGCTCCCAGCCACCTCCGCTGCCGGGCTATGATCACGCAGCCCATAATATACATACAGATATATGTATATGTATGTGTGTGTGTGGAGGGGACGGTGAGATGCCGGCGTAAACAGTGTGCCCGGCGCCGAGCCGCCAACAGGCTTACCTTTTGGAAATGTGTGCACCGTGCTACCTGGGATTGTTCGGCAAAAAGGGCTCTTTCAAAACAAATATAAAGCACTCCTGATAATCCTCTCAATAGTGTGTGTGTGTGTGTGTGTTTTGACAAAAAATCAAAAAAGGGACATTTTGAATATGCTAAAGACCTTTTCTCCCTCTTCCTCTGTCTCCCTCTCCGTCTCCTCTAATCTAGCATCCAACAGGCGGAAATGGGAGCTGCGATGGATGCGCTCGAGAAATGTGAGTTGTTTGGCAACGCGAACCTCTTCCGCGCGCACACACACACACACACACACACACACATTCACACTTTAAGCCTTTCACACGCTTTGCCTCAGCGTTGAATATTAGCCTTGGCTGTACAGTATGCAAGATGGCTGGCAGAGAGCTGTGGCCTGACCAGCCGGTTGGCTGCGACATGTAGGACATTAGGCTGTTTGAAGTGCTCGCCCAGAGCACAGGCAGGGGACCCAGCCAGGGATGGAGAGAACCAGTGAAAGGAGAGCGGGGGTGGGTGGGGGGGCTGAGCATCCTCAACCATGTCGATCATCCCGAGAGAGCGCGGGAAGTAAAGTGTGTGTGTGTGTGTGTGTGTGTGTGTGTGTGTGTGGGGCCCGTTTCGCCCGGCGCTCCTCTTCAGATTTAAAGTGTGTGTGCGTGCTGCTTCGCTCCTCGGCTGTTTTTCATCTCGTCATCAACCGCCTCTTAAAGGAAAAATAGACAGTGGCTTTTTTTAGGCATTTTCAAAGTCTCATTAGCTGCCAAGTCCCCCCCCCCCCCCCCCCCCCCACACACACACACACACACACACACACACACAAATACAATTATAGGGCTCTGGGAAACACATCCGCGAGGCCGTTTCCATCTTCTCCCAATTCGTATATCCAGTATACTCCATGCATATGCATGCGGATGCATAATATCGTGCATTACAGTGCTGCTTTTTTGGGACCCCCCCTCCCACCCCCCCCGTGACCGCGCCATTAATCAAATGTCCGATTTGTTCTTTACTGAACTAATTAGCTTGGGGGCGAGCTCAGCGGGAACGAGCCCGTAGAGGGCGCGAGGGTCAAAACGTTGATTTCGAGTTTTTTGTTTTTATGAAACATTAGCATTGCGGCGGCATCACGTAAAGCCCCCCCTCCCTCCCTCCCTCCTTATCAGGGGGCGTAGTTCAGTGCACACTCTCTCTCTCGTGTCTTCCCCACTCCCTTAATTCGTCCCATTTCCTCTCCCCAGTGTACACCTCTGTCACCATGATTGATAGATGCTCATTGCTAGTAAATGACCCCCCCCCCCCCCCCTCATAAATTGCTGTTTCGTGTGGCTAGATTAGCGCTGCTTTTTCTTTTTCTTTTTTTTTAAAGGTCAGTTAATTTAAAAATCAGCTTCTTTAAAGTCTTCTTTCCTTTCGGCGCTAAAATGGGCTTTTAGTTTGACTTTTCTATTTGTTAAAGCTCGGCGCACTCGTTCCCCCCCCCCCCCCCCCGAAGTGACCCTGTCAATTACGCCCAGTTAATTAATTGTCGGCGGAGGAGGCTGCGCACTTTCTTTTTTTTTTTTTTTTTTAAAGATCACCAATATTGTGATATGAGAGACTAAAATGGGAACAAAGTTCGCTGCAAACTCCTCCGCGAGTGAGTTGAGTTTCCAGGTAGCTTCTCTCAATAGAGGGTGACCTTTCAGGTCAGTCAGCGGGGTTTCCAACGCGCCTCTGCAGGGCTTTTTTTCTTTTTACATTTCATTACCTGACGGGCCCATTAAACGTTAACCAAGGGGACCGGGGAGAGGAAGATGAGTGCAAACAAATGGAGCTGAGAGCGGCCAGGTAGGTGGGTTCCTCGGGTTCCTCGGGTTCCTCGGGTTCCTCGGTCTCTTGTTTTTAAAGACTCCACACACTCCCCTTCACACAGTTTTTTAATAGCTTGTTTTCTCAAACAATGCAATAGCTGTTGAATGAGAATAAGGAGCGGCGGTCTGGATAGTCGCTGGAAGGCGGGGTGCAGGGGGGGGACTCCTTTTTTCTTCTCCCCTCAGCTTTCACTAAACCCCTTAATCTCCGGATAAAACCACTGGGTGGATATAGGCAAAGTAAAGTACAGTGTGCGGGGGATCTCCATTCACGACTTGAGCTTTTTGTGTGGCCTTTGGCACGGCGCGGAAAATCCCCTCATCAACGCCACCGCCGGCTCGCTGGCCGGTCGGGTTGTTCCCGAGCTCCAGGGGGTTGTGGGGCTGATCCGTCGTTACAGAGTCCACCATCCAGCTGCTGAGTGGGCGAGGCCGAGGCCCCTCCCACCCGAAGGCCTGACACCCCCCCGGGGGGGGTGATCGGGTGGGGTGCTTCTCTCCACATCGCCCAACTCAGCCTGAAGGGTAAAAAGCCTTGCGTATTCTTTAGCGGCCATGTTTTACTGGGCGCCTGCTCCCTTTTGTGACGCATGTTAAACAATGTAAATGGCCGAAGCCTTTTTTATATATATATATATATATATATATATATATATATATATATATATATATATATATATATTTATTTTTTTCTCCACGCCTCCTCGACTGCGTTGTTCTCAAGTCATCTTCCGGGGGAAAAAGACGGTAGTTTCCATATTTTAACTGCAATATGTAGTTTTCTCTCCAAAACGCTCACCGAAAGCATATTGAAATATAGGGTTTGTGTACACGTGTGTGTGTTTGTTTGTGTGTGTGTTTGTTCGTGTGTGTGTGTGTGTGTGTGTGTGTGTGTGTGTGTGCGCGTTCTTTCTCCAGGATTTCTTTCCCTTCTTTCATTCCTTTTTGGATAGCGTATTGCCGTTCTCTTGCACTTTTCCTCCCCGTTGCCATAATGACGATGAATCAGCATTGCAAGAAGAAGAAGAAGAAGAGCATCCTCCTCTTCTATTGAGCAGACCGGCTTATTATTTGTCGAGGTTTGCACGGTGATGGTCAGCGACCGGAAAAACTGCACAGTCAGCGGGTTTGACACGAACCCGCCGGTTTTTAAATTAAAGTGTGCTCTGGAAAAGGGACCCAGTGATGTAAACACTTAATGGGGAATTACCTGAGCTCTAAATAACAAAAACACTCGGCCGGTGGGTTGAAATCGTGCTGCCGTGTCTCTGAATGAGATGGTTTAAATGGTATCGCTGACACCGAAGGATTAAAATGTGGCTTTTTATTGGTTGTGGGAAGTATCCGACGTTCTGTAACTCGAGCTGAAACCCATTGATTGATTAGTTGATGAATTATTCTGGTCATCATTTCAAGCGAAACCAGTGGAAAAGCCCCAAATTCTCTGCTTTTCCCCGTTTGATATCATCGCAAATTGGATATCTGATAGATAAGAAGAAGAACTTGTTACAGGCACTTTATATATATATATATATATATATATATATATATATATATATATATATATATATATATATATATATATATATATATATCGCAGAGAATAAACGATGAACGGATCAATCAAAGAACTTATCAGAAGATGAATTGGTCATTAGAGAGAAAAACACTAATTTGATTCATTGATTTATAAAAATTAATTGGCATCAATTT
Organism: Cyclopterus lumpus; assembly: GCF_009769545.1. Taxonomy (NCBI): domain Eukaryota; kingdom Metazoa; phylum Chordata; class Actinopteri; order Perciformes; family Cyclopteridae; genus Cyclopterus; species Cyclopterus lumpus. The sequence goes on along the minus strand of NC_046985.1, from coordinate 3,453,046 downwards.
GGATTAAAAGAATAATTGTCTGATTCCAGTTTCTCAAACGTGTATTTTGATGGTTTTCTTCCTCCTTTGTTTTGGACTCGTCGGCGTTTTAATGGGCTCGTTTCACATTTAGGAGCAAATTATTGTTTGACAGCCTTTAGATGCAGTACCAACCATGACCACCAGGGCTGTCTTTATATAGAAAGTATTGCGGCGACTCCGTTAAAGACATAGCACCTCTCTCTAGAAACACTTCTATGGCCTCGATCACTCGTTTGAGAGTTCAAAAGAGGTTTCGAGCACCTTTTTTCCCGGTTGACGGCCCTCACCTGCCAGATTCACTCGTTACCGTGGATACCTTCCTGCATCCACTTTTTGTGTTGGCCCAGAACTTGAGTTTTTGTGGCCAAGTTGGCATTTAAAATGGAGACTTCAGAACTCCCCGCCCCCCCTCCCTTTTTGGAAACTAACGGCCGATGTCGCCAACGTTCATTCTCGCCGACGGTCGTCAACAAGTCGGCGCATTCGGCATCCCTAAATGAGGCCTGGCAACCGGCGGGTTTTCTATTTAGAGCTTTTTTTCGAAAAGCAGCGCTTTCAGTGGCCGTCTTGCTTATCCGACTGCGACGGCGAACATCTCGCCGAGAAGCGCTCGCTCGTAATCTCGGATCTCTCGCCGGCCGCCGTGCCCCGAAAACCAAAACGAGGCGACCGTGTCGGTTCCTCGTCGTTATGGATGTGGTCGCAACGCGAGGAGTTCAATCGTTGGACCTCGCGGATCGACGCTCGTCCGTGCGGTTCGAGGCCCTAAATATGGAGCCCAGTTGGAGACTGACCTTGTTTCTTCACACCCTCTTTGTCTCTCTCTCTCTCTCTCTCTCTCTCTCTCTCTCCCCCCCCAGATAACTTCCCGCAGATGGCTCATCAGAAGCGCTTCATCGAGCGGAAATACAGGCAGGAGCTGAAGGAGATGAGACGAGAGCGCGAGCGGCAGGAGAAGGAGACCGACGAGCCGGATGAATCCAGGAAGTGACAGCGCCCAATTTTCAGTTGTTTTTTTTTGGGTGGTCGGCCCAATCGCGAGCCACGCATCTCACACCCCCCACCCCCGCCACCCCCCTCCTCCTGCAGATGTGGCAGCTGTCCATGCTCGATTGCAGACGTCGGGTCGTGGAGCTGTAATAGTTTACTAACTCTCCTCAAAGTTCTACAGCTGAGGGTTTTAGTCAAGTCGAGATTAGTTTGTTTTTTTCTTTGTCCTCGATTCTCCAATTCGAGAGTGCGTCAGAAGGCAGAAGTCAGAAGTGGAGCGAGAGGCCGTCGTGTTTTTATGCCGTTTAGCACTGCGGCGCCGTCAAAGGGGGCCTCGTGCCGTCTTATGTTTATGTTTGTTATGCCTCGTCTTTAAATAATGAGTTTGCCTTTTAAATCCAAAACCACAGCGGGAAGTTCACGACGTTACGCCCCAAAAATAAATAAATACAGACATGGTTTTTTTAAATTTTTTTTAAACGAAGTACGAAATGCTAATAAATAAACCATCTGATCTCATACTGTAAATAAAGTTTCACATCAACAGTCTGAAAATCCGTTTGTTTTTTTATGGGGGGGGGGGGGGGGGGGGGGGGGGGGGAGGATTTATTGTAATCTGCTCCCGCTAAGAGGCCTAAAAAAAAAAAAATGAAGGGTTGAGTCAATTATATTCAATTGCTACAATGTCACCATCTGTCTCACATCTGCCACTCATCCTCTAATAATCAAAATGTGATTTTTCTCCTCTTTTTTTAAACCTCTCTCCAAATCCGATTGGCTGTCTGACAGATCCTAATTATAGATTGTCTAATTAACAATTTCCTCAGCTCGGTAGCCTCTGGATCCAGATATTTTAACGACGGCCGGCGTATGAATTACTATCTCGACGCGTACAGTTGAGTCTTTTATCGTAGCTGACGCATAAAATACCTGTGGCTGCGCTCACCTTCCAGATATTAAAGTAACATTATCCTCCCTCCATGAAGAACAGCCCACAAAGAAGATTTTTAAAGATATTTAATTGTGTCATATAAATATTCAGTACAAAATATCACGTTTTACAAAGCAGATCGATGGGCGGCCGATGATGCGGGGTGGGGGGGGCCCCCCGTTACACTACCACAACCTCTCGGAGGGGGGGGGGGGTTCTATACGTTGACAAAACGCCACTGCTTCAATCACATTGTCACCAACATAATATACCGTAGTAGAAGTGGCGGCGAGCCCCCGAGGACGACCGCGTCTACACATCAACAACCACAGATCTACTGCATCTGGAGAACGGAGCACATCGGCGTCACCATCGAGAAGAAGAAAAAGAAGAGAGAAAGAAAAGTGAGCGTCGGTGGGCGCCGTCTTCTTCCTTCTTCACGGCGGCCATCGGCCCTCTCCACGCGGCGAGGAACTGGAGGAGGAAGTGAGTACCTTCCCCCCCCGAGGAGGGGGAAGTGAAGGGTTCCTAAAAAGCCAGTTGAACAGTCTGAAAAACGTCTGATAAACAAAACGCTCTCTCGTTGTTACCGTTTTCCCCCAAATGTCCGATAAAGGTCAAGTCTTTGAGCCTCAAACGCGCCGCCATCTTTGTTTTAAAAAGTGTGTTTTCCCAGTCGGGGGGCGGAGTCATTTGATTTCTTTCCTTCTTCCTCTCGCATTAATAAAAACTAAAAGGCGCCGTGTGTTCTTGCTGCAGGACTTGATGTGTTTGACCTTCTCTCGCAGCCGAGGACACACCTCTGGGTTTCTAAGAGCCTTATTCGACACAACGCTCAAAAAGGTCAGGTGCCCCTTGATAAGCCCCCACCCCCCCCCTCCTCCTCGTCCCTCAGGAAATCAGTTCTGTGAACACGCCGTGTTCCAACACTACGTACGGCACCAGTAATGAAGGGCAGCAGTGGACAGAAGGAAAATACTGGTGTTCTTTGCCTCTTTTTTTTTTTTTGGGCACATTTCCACCGACTGCTGTTACATTATTATACATTCGAGTGTGCAGGCCAGAGCCCAGCCCCCCCCCCCCCCCCCCCCCTCGGGACACACAGTCTCTTCATCCAACAAGTGTAAGAAAAACTTATATATTTATTTTCTTAATGCCGTGTGTAATGTGATACATTTAAATGGTTATTTAGACTTTTTTTAATTTATTTTTTCCTTTTTGTGAGAAGAATCTGCCCCCCCCCCCAAAAAAAAAATTACATTAAAATAGATCTCAAGACGTCCGGCCTTTTTTTTTTTTTTTTCTCACTGTGTAATTTGTTTGTTTTTATGATTTAAGGCAACTTTCTTTTTAATTCATACCGTAGATTTTGTCCATTTAAGCTTTTATGCGTACACGCTTACACACACACACACACACACACACACACGCGTGTAAACTCAACCGTTAACGGATCAAATTCATTTAAAAAAAAAAAATAATAAAAAAAATAGAAATTGCACAATTTTAATTTTGATGGTGATGTTTCATCCGACTCTTAATTTTGATACCAGTCGTTTTCAAGCTCCGTGGCACCGGGAGTTAATGTGAGCATCGTTTACACAGAGAAAATAATAATAATAATACATTTAAAAAAAGTCCCAACAAGACCAGTATTTTCCTCTCACTGAGCCTGGTGCACATTAGATTGGAGGATGTGTGTGTGCTTCATTGTGTGAGAAAAAATAACACTCTTTTCCTGTGTGTGTACTTAATTTTTCAGCCAGAGAGAGAGAAGAAGAAAAAAATAATAATAATAATTCTGAAGACATTCGGGCTCAACAAGGAAATATTTGGTATTTGGTGATGAAAATCAGATACAACAACATAAAATGACTAACTGGTGTGTTTTTTCCTTTTTTCCCGGCCAACGAATATTCCATATTTCTCTCCCGTGGCGTTACGTAAAGCCGCGGTTCGATATCGTCCTTAGACGACGACGTTTTCCTGGCTTCACTTCTCGACTGTGGAAGAAACGAGGGGATCATTTCGGACGATAGAAATCCCTAGAAAAAGAAAGGAAAAGGACCCCCCTCCCCCCCCCACCACCCCACTGTACAGCGTATTGTATCATGTTACCGTACGTACACAAGCAAAGATAGAAGTCACGATATGCAGCATGTTTTTTTTGTTTTTTTTGTTCCCGGAAAACACTGAAAGATACACATGTTTACAAAGCTGCTTGAACGTGTCCACCGCACGCAGCTTTGGAGAAAAACAAACCCCCCCCAAAAAAGAAAAAGAAAGATACCGGCATAGATATATTTGGGCTTCATGTACACCCCCCAAATACACACACACAAAAAAAAGAAGTCTTGACAAAAAAACGCAACTAACACTGACTGGACACACGAAGCTCTACGTCTGGTCCCCGGAGGGACGGCGTGGTGGTGAGCGTTGGCGGTGAAGGAGCACGTTGATAAGCGTGGATTGAAAGTGTTTTCAGTCCTTTTTTTTTTTTTGTTGCCCCCCCACTGCCACACGACATGCACCACAATTTCCCCCCCCCCCCCCCCCCCCCTCGAAAAAAAAATAAGTGTCTTTTCTTTTTTTTTTTTACGTGTTTCCGTTTCACTTTTTCTTCCCTGTCTGTGTGCAACCAGGCGCTCGTTAGGAGTCGCTGTCGCCGTCGTCGCCCCCGTACATGTCCGCCAGCTTCTTGAACCGCGGCCCCCACTCGCTCAGGTAGTTGTAGTCCTGCTCGCCCTCGGTGGTCGCCGACTCCAGCGAGCTGAGGGACTCGGCCGCGGAGCCGCTGCCCTCGTAGGCGTACGTGGCCAGGGAGTCGTACGGCGGCGCCGTCGGGTCGCCGTCGTTGTCCTGGAGCCGCTGGTTGATGAAGTCCCTCACGTCCCCGTTGTGGTCCCGGATCGGGGGCGGCGCGGGCCGCCGGACCGCGGCCGGGTAGAAGGCCTCGGGCACGATGTCCCGCCGCTGCTTGCTCTCCTCGATGGCCTCCGGGTTGCGCAGCGTGCCGATGTCGAAGGCCTGAGTGTCCTCCTCGCCGCCCCCCTCGTCGTTGTAGCTGACGACGTTGTCTCTGACGTCCTCTTTGGAGATGATCAGAGGCTCCTTCTTCCTCTGCCTCCTCAGGGCGGCGAACAGCACCACGATCACTGCGCACAAAACCAAATAAACAAGAAGAATAAGTCAACAAACTTTTGCTTTTGCGCCCTCTCTCCCTTTTTCTTTTTCTTTCCAGAAGGCCAGTGAGCGCCCGGCGGGGGATTTGTTGATGTGCTGACTGATGTTCAGGGACTTTGTAGAAACCGGGCTCGGCTACCACGAGGATGCATTATGGATGTTCTCTCCTCAGGGCCACCGCGGCTCACAAAGGAACGCAGTTTAAGAGAAGAAACGCCGTGCGCCAGAAACACGACTTTGTGTGCTATCGTGAAGCATGATATAAAGTTTGGGTATTCTAAAGTTATAGATAATGGATTGATTTCTACAACTGTAGTGCTCCTATAATGTGAATACTAGTCAGATTGAAGAGTTAACATCAAACCCATTGACTGCTTGAGAAGGAAGAAATATCTCCAAAAAGTCACGGTGTATTTAGTATGTTAAAAAATATCATAATTCATAGAGTTACTGTCATCATCATAGTCAAAATGTAGTATATTGAAAGAAAGTTGCAATATGATGTCGAAAACACAAAGTATTTTGAAAAAATACCCCAAAAAAGTTCAAATGTAGTGTCAAAGAAAGTGACAAGAAATCAATGCCATGTTGGAGAAGAACAAAAGTCATAATATATACATATATATGTCAAAAATGGATATTAAAAAGTTATAGTACGTCAAAAAAAAGAAGTAATTGGACAGTATGTCGAAAAGAAAAGTCATAAAATACCACGAAAAGTGTCGGAGAGTCATAAAAATGTCATAAACAAGATGTCGGAGAAAAAAAAGTCAATGGTATATCGAAAAGTGTCAAAGTATAGTTAAACAAACAAAGTCACGGAACTCTCCTGCAGTATTTTGGACGTTCATCAAGATGCAAAAAGCTTTGAAAGCATTGAAAAGACGAATAAATGGGAACGCTTTAAAAACTCTCCGGCCCTGAAGCCACTTTGGGAACGCGTTTCTTACAGGTTTTATTTTTTTATTCATCCGTAATTGAATTTAAGCCTTTACTCACAGTAGATATAAATTCCTCATAAGTGCTATTTCCATCGTGATGAGGAATCACTGAAACGTTTGAGTCTGGTTCGGGCTGAGCGACCGCAGATTTTTGAGTAAAGTGCGCACTCCTCTTCCTTTTTCCTCCTTAAGTCAAGAGCTTGGGGCCAAAAAAAGCCCAACGTGGGGGTCAATAAAGGATTTTAAGGAAGGAAACCTTAAAACGTCTTCTTTGTCAACTTTTAAAAAAGTAAGAAGCTCTCGAGTGGAGCTTTTAGGAAAAGGTCAAATCAAAAATATTGGTTTTCAAATGAAGCTCAGTTGGCCGGCCGGTCGGTTCCCCCCCCCCCCAACCCCCCCGACACGTCCCCGTACTCACTGAGCAGGATGACGACGCAGAGCAAAATGGCCACCAGGGCCCCCGTGCTGAGGCCCGCCCTCGCCGTGAGGGCCTCGGCGTTGCACAGCTTCATGTTGCCCTCGCGGTCGCAGGTGCACACCCGCACGGTGAGCGTGTTGGTGCTGCTCTGCATCGGGTACTCCCCGTCGGAGATGACCACGGGCACGTGGTACACGCTCTTCTGCAGGCTGTTGTAGCTGTTCCTGCGCGTCAGGATCCAGGCCGTGTTGTCTGGAAGGAAACGCGCACACACACACACACACACACACACACGCACACACACACACACGCACACACACACACACACGCACACGCAGCGGGGCGTCCGGTTACCACGCAAGCAATCGATAACCCACAATTCACATTTCAATAAACTCCTGTGAATGTGCTTTTAGTGCTGCGGGATGGGGGAGAAAAAAATCTAATCATGTGCATCATGAGATGTGGTTCAGTTCAACAACAGGTATAATAAATAATACATATATATATAATAATATAATATAAAATCCAATCATGTGCAGTGCATCACCAGATGTATAATAAAGAATATATATATATATATATATATAAATAATATATAGATATTATTTTATGGTGATGCACTGCACATGATTTGATTTTATATTATATTTTTATAAATATTTATATAGATATAAATATATATATAGAGAGATATAAATACATATATATATATATACATAATAAAATCTAATAATATAATATAACATCAAATCATGTGCAGTGCATCATGCATATATATATATATGTGCATACTGTTTATTATTATGTTATGTATATATATATACATACATATATATTTATTTATGTATAGATATATACATATTTATAAATATATATATATTATATATATATATATATATATATATATATATATAAATATAAGTGCCTCGTGGGAACAATCGCTACAAAAGATGGAAGTAAAGGGAATGACGGCGAGCACCTTTGTTGTCGCGGACAGAGAAGTTGGCCTTCCCAGCAGCCTCCTGTGCGAGGCTGAAGAAGAACCGGTGACCCCCGAGCGGAGTGTCGGGGTCCGTGGCGCTCACGGTTTGTATCCTCTGGAAAGAGGAGAAGCACTTCAGTACAATTCTGAGGGTCTTTTATGCCCCTTTACACGTTCACTCATTAGCTTTAGCTGCTAGCCTTTAGCTGCTAGCCTTTAGCTGCTAGCTACTTGCCGGGTTCAGATTATGGTACGTAAAGGGCTTTGGGCTTAGCAGCTGCCACTTTAAGGGGGACGCTTACATTAATGCATCGCTAGTTATAATCCGATCGTGTACAAATACATTAATACTCTGCATGATGTGTACTTTCACTTTCAGTGCTTTGAGTGTAATCTAATGCTAAAACGTGCTGCTTTTACTCCAGTCAATACAAAAGGAGTGCTCTAATATCCAAGATGTCGTTCTCTGGCTTTGAATATAACATTCATAGTCAAGAGTCTGGATCATCACACTCCCCGTGAGCACAGACAAACCTTCTGAGTCTGAGTGTGTGTGGTGCAATTTCAAACTGAAGCCTCTATAAAGTGTGTGTGTGTGTGTGTGTGTGTGTCCTGCCTTGCAGCATTGTGCGTTTCCAACTCTGAAAGGATTGGCAGCAGAACAAGTGAAACGCATCGGGATGTGTGAGCGTCTGCGGGAGCAGCTGCTTCCTCTTGAACCACGACGGGCAGATGTTGTTCGTGAAGTTTTACTCATCCGCCCGACGTGTTTGGTGAGCGTGTTGCGTAACGTGTTCGTTGCCGTGGCACCGACCTGATTGGCCTTGGCGTTCTCGCACACGAACGTCTCGTAGCCGGTGGCGAACGCCGGCGCGTTGTCGTTGACGTCCAGCACTCTGACGTAGACGGGCGCGCGGCTGATCTGGCGCGGGTTGTCTGGGAAACACAAGGGGGGGAGGGGGGGGGGGGGGGTTACACAGGTAAATATTCACCCAAACAAAGTAGCACTTAGTGTGTGTGTGTGCAACGTCAATGTCGGTGTAATTGCGATATTCTTACCATAAAATTCCAACGATATGTGACAAGTGAAGGACTATATGAGCATAAATCCCATGAAGCAGCTCAGTTATGGTGTAAACAACTCGTTCAGGCGCTACTTACGAAGCAATTTGGGAATACTGTAAACTCTAATTATGATAAAAAGCCGGTTGCTATAGAAAGTGAGCACGTAAACACCGTTGAGGCTGCGTTGACTACAGTAGAGAAGCAGCATAATGAAGCATATTCTGATTTCATCATTCAATACGCATTCAGACGCATCTCGTATTCCTATAGTTGCACATTTGTTTTTGCATAGTTGCGTTCAAGTTGTGAGGAATGTTAAATGCACTTTTATTGTGAAACTTTCCTTAACGTTGACACGTAATCTAATTCTTATTATTACGATATTAATTATTTATTTTTTTTGCACGCTGGCTTTATTGCTACTGGAAACTTAATGTCATACATGTTCCTGTGCAACAAGTGTGTCGTTGAACACAGCAATGACACTCGACACTTCCTGTACGCCTTTCACATTAAAGGTCTTCCCCAGCGGCGCAAAGGGCATAGTCCCGCCCCTAACAGGAAGTGCTGCTTAATTGATCGTGACGGTCAAGTCAAGGCAAGCGGGATTAATTAGTGACGGAGGTCAGCTGTTCTCTTAAAGGGCCGGTGATTACAACACGAGTAAAAAAAATTCAATTAGTCCCGACGCGGTGCCAGGAAACGGTGCACGCACGCACGCCACGCACGCACGCCACGCACGCCACGCACGCCACGCACGCCACGCACGCCGCCACCATGCATGCGGCCACGCCCGCGCTGCACTTACTGAACTCGGTGGCGATGACGGAGATGTTGTGCCAGGCGTTCTCCTCTCTGTCCAGCTCCCGGAGGAGGAACACGGACCCGTTGCCCGCATGCACGTTGAACATCCGGTCCATGTCCGTGCGCCGATCGATGGAGTACCTGCTCGAAAAACACACACACACACACACACACACACACACACAGATTGGCTTAAACTCGAGCACTCAGGACACAGGGTGCAGTCATATTTAGAGAGTTTCTTAAGCGTGAAGCGGAGAGAAAATAGTCCCGTTGGCCGCCTCGCTCACGTGGACGTTTTAGTGTTTTCAGACTCGAAACAAGTCTCACTAATCGTGATGGACTTGTTCCACTCGGCCATTATACCCTTTTATTTTGCTATTCACGCCACACAAGAAACTTATTAAGGGAAAAAGATTAATTTTTTTTGTATCACTCCGAGCAGCGGTTTGCCCTTTGTTGAAGAGAACAAAATTGCTTTTTTGTGTGTTTTTTTTTTAATGTTCAGACTGCTGTGGGAAGGGTCACTCTACACAAATCAGGAGAAACCTACACCGTATTTTCTCAATTACCCTTTTTGTGTTATCTAACCAGGCAGATAGTCCCAGCTTTGGACGTCTGATACGTCTGCTGCCACGCAAACCGTTATTTAGTATTTAACCGGCGCAATACGGCGAGGTTTTGAAATACGTCCGTTAAAGTTTCTCACGTAAAAACACAAATAACAACGTTAAAAAAATAAATAAAAAGAGACAGCAGACTTAAAGCCAACAGCAAATTGTGTCAACTGAAGAAGTGTCCGTCAGGGGCAGAAAAAGTACATTCAGGGCTCAAATAATCCATAAAAAAACTATTATAAATATATATATATATATATACGTATATGCATCCTGCATCCACACCTCCTGCAAGCCGCCTCTTCCCAGGTTTCCTCGAGCCTCGGATGAAGACTGACTCACTTTGTCCCACAATCGGATGCATTGTATCTTGATTCACGTGCAGGAGAAACACATGTCTTGAAACCCACGTGAAACATCTGCACGAGGAGGCGTGTGATGGATGTGTGTGTGAGAGCGTCTGCAGTCACACGAACACACACGCCGGCCAACAGGTTATCCAGTCGGGTTGTTTTTCCCCTCCGCCTCCCGTACTACTGCCATACATCAGTGTGATTAATGGGAGTATGCGGGCATCAGGAGGGCTGGCGTAAGAGGGAGGAGACCCCCGAGGGGAGACTGTGAACCCCGGCTCTCCCTCCTCCTCCTCCTCCTCCTCCCTCCTCCTCCTCCTCCCGTCCCTGCTGATCCTCCTGCATCGACCATGTTTAGTGTTTTTATCTAAACACTACCTCCTCGCCTGCCTCTTCCTCCCACCCCGACAGTAACTCTAACCTCGTTAAAGCTGCGTCGGCCGCGGGCTTTACTAATTGCTTTTCTAATATCCCCAATAATTCAGCCGGCCCGGGCCCCTCACCTTTCTTCCTCCCCGATTAACGACGGAGAGATGGCGGTCCCGATCGGGCACCCAAAGTGCTGCTCTCAGCAGGAGGGCAGGCAGAAGGACACGGAGGGTGCCAGGAATGTTAGTGATCAACGGGTTGGGACATATATACTATATATATATATATATATATATATATATATATATATATATATATATATATATATACTATATATATATATATATATATATATATATACTATATATATATATATATATATATATATATATATATATACTATATATATATATATATAGTATATATGTCCCAATATATATAAATATATATATATATATATATACTATAAATATATATATATATATATATATATATATTTATATATATGTATTTATTTATATATATATATATATTTATTTATATATATATATAAATGAATATATATATATATATATTTATATATATATAATCATGCATTTATATATATATATATTTATATAAATACATATATATAATATATATATATATATTTATTTATATAATATATATATACATATATTTTTATTTATATAATATATTCTTCATCAGTATGAACCCAGCAGAAGTAGTGATTCGGGGGGTTTGCAGGTTAAAAAGAGTTCCAGCAATATGTGTGTGTGTGTGTGTGTGTGTGTGTGTGTGTGTGTGTGTGTGTGTGTGTGTGTGTAGAACCCCAAGGACGGAGCCACACTTTGAATGAACATTCAATCGCCGCATTGTGCAATTTTCATGCCAAACTAATCAAAACTTCTCTGCCCTTGGTAAGCCGAAGACATTTAGAGGAGCGCTTCATTCATTCAAAACCCCGGGCGAATAAAATAGTAAGCGGCTTTTTATTTTATTTATTATAACTGTGTTATCTTTTCCAATTGTGCATACTATTAAAAAAATATATATATTCTTTTATTTCCGGGTTTTTTAATAAAAAAATGTAAAAAAAACCTTTTGAATGGCGTTTGTGCTCCAGGGGCTCGATCGTCACTGGCGTGTTTTCCACCGCGCTTGGCTTTTGGGACGACGCTAACATCCCATAATAAACAGCACCACGAGATCACATAATACTGCTCATGCATGCACTGAGGGATGCACCCGGTTTTACATGCAGCCTAAACGTGTTCACAAAGATAGAACCGTCTCAGTGACTTCCTCATGCCAGGCAGCCCCCAGGCTCCATGGCCCTCTTCCTCCTCCTCTTCCTCCTCCTCCTCCTCCTCCTCCTCCTCTAAATGCCACAGGGTAGCTACCTCCTTGATGATGGGGGGCGATAAAAAAAGAGAATGATATCACATTTGACACCTGCAATAAAGTGGTGGAACTTCAACCTTGAGAGCCAGCTCCCTCAGTGCGTCGTAAAGAAGAAGTCCTGGAGACCCCCGATGCCATTACTCCCCTTTTTACTAGAACACGGGCATCGCTTTTTGGAGTCGTTAGCTTCTCATTTTTATTTATTTTTTTAGCATTTTTATCCAGTGTTCAGCCTCTTGGTATGTGCGAGAGGAACCTCGCGTCCCTCTACCGAGGACGCATTATGGATATGAATGCTGTTTATTATTATAATCAAAGCACAAACGCATCCCCTCTGGTGACCTTTTCACGGGCGGCCGGATCACAAACGACCTTTTCTTCAAGCCGGGCTTCAGGCTTCAGGTCCAAAAAAAGAATTGAGACGCCAGACTAAAAATATTCCTCAGATTTAATAATTGTGGGGCGGGCCGCTAAATTAAAAACATGCTAAAAACACCCCCGCGTGGTACCTGACGAGGCTGTTTTTGTCGTCCGGGTCGGAGGCGCTGACGGAGCCGATGGCGGTGTTCCTGGCCGTGTCCTCTTTGACCTCCATGACGTAGCTGGCGCGCTCGAACACCGGCGGCTCGTCCACGTCCTCCACGGTGACCTTGACGGTGGCCTCGTCCCTGAAGGGGCCGGCGGAGAAGAAGCGTGAGTTGGCGTGGGCGTTCTCCACCTGGATGCGGAGGCTGTACTGACGCTTCTTCTCAAAGTCCAGAGGCTGCGGAAACAACGGAGAGATAGATGTATGTATGTGTAATTATTGTCAAAATGTTCGTCTTTCTGACTCCCCTTGAACGCATCATGTGCGACGAATGTTTTTGTCAGAATTTATATATACAGTATATATATATTTTATATATATTTTTATATATATATTTTATATATATTTTAATATATTTATAAAAATATATATAAATATAATAATATAAAAATAATAAAATATAAAAATATAAAATAAAATCATGTGTAGTGCATCACCAGATGTATAATAAAGAATATATATAAATAATATATACATATATATATATATAAATCCATATATATAATTTATATATATATACTGTATATATATTAATTAATTAATTAATTCTGGATTTATATATATATATTAAAAAATTCTGTATATTTACATATATATATATGTGTGTGTGTATATATACATATGCATATATATGTATATATACACTTCCAGAATGTATTTATTTATTTATATATATATATATATATATATATATATATATATGTGTGTATATATATATATATATATATATATATATATATATATATATATATATATTGCAGTGTAACATTGGCTTCCCTCTTGGTTCCCCCGTCACTAAAGATTGTGCTTTGTGTTTTGACAACCCGGTCGGTTCCAGCGCTGCAACGCGCCACTTAATGGGAACCTGGAAAATGATGTCGCGCAGCTGTACTCGCTTTCACACGACACGCCGATGGGAACGCGGCGGCGCCCGAGCACCGGACCCGGGGAACAGGAGTCCCGGACAACATCAAACCTTGTGAAGTGTTTACTTAATGTAAGCTGACAGCATGTTGAACGCGGGGGGGGGGGGTGGGGGGGGTGGGGGGGGGGGGTCACGCAGACCTCGAAACACAGACCTCGAAACACACGCTACTTCTGTTCTGTTTCTTTTTCTCCCCCCACCTTGAGTTAAAAATAAGTTTCCACAAGGACTTTAATTGTTCGCCCCTTAATATTTACGTTTGAGTCTATTAATAAAGGCAAAAGAATAAAAAGAAAAAAAAACTGAAATGTACACAACTAAATATTATGACTGGTATATATTACGCTGAAGGATACATCTGTTCTAAATCTAAATGATGTGGACCGAACACCTAATAATAATAATAATAATAATAACGCATTCTGTGGAATCACCTTGAGAAACTTTGTGTGTTTGTTGTTGTTGTTATTTACTGATAAAATGTACATTTACTCACAACCTTTTCCCCATCAGACATTTGTTTGCTCTCTATGTCATTTATGATTTAGTAGATTCGCGCTAATGTTTCCCGTCTTTATCTTGTTATCTCTTCTTATTTTTTAATAAGCTTTTCTTTCTTGAAGTTGTAGGCCCCCCCCCCCCCCCCCCCCCCCCCCCCCCCAGTGATGGGAATAATTAGGTATCATTTTAATGAAGGTGTACCTCCGACAGCTGGATCAGAGGCTCCCTGAGTATGAAAGGAAGCCGGTCGGCCGTCGTTTGGGGGGAAGACGGCCGACGAAGGGGTGAAAGAATCCAGATGGAACGAGTCTGAACTTATGAATAACGACGCGAGGGCGGTTTGGAGCGGGCGCGTCACACACACACTGCCACTCGACAAACCCATTTAATTAGAAGGGCATGCTCGGTCCCCACACACAGACACACACAGACACACACTCTCTGCCCGCACGCCAATGGGCTTTTCTTGTTGAGCGCGTCAGGAAACACCGCGATCCAAACCGAGCGTCCGGGTCCCTGCTGTGGTTTCTACACGTGTACGTGGAGGCGAGGAGTGGAAGTGGAAATCGAGAAGCGTGACGCTCGTTAGGCGGCGTCGGGCAGGTTTGGTGGGAGGAAGTCGAGCGGTTAAAATAAAAACGAGCATTACAAATAAAAGTGGGAAGAAAAAAAGAAAATGCTATTTCTTGCACTCGGTTACATCATTCTAGCAAACTGTGTACGATAATATGACGACGGTGTCGTTGTTATGCTCAAAAGAACCTGAAATGCATGCTGTGAATCTGGCTGCATGAGAAACACTTAAAAACCCTCGTTAGTTTCATTCCTACAGACTTGATATAATTACAGATAAAGTTTTTTATGAAATCAAAACCCGTCTGTGGGGATTATTTTCTCTAATTACCTCTCCGTAGAGTCGTACACTTAAAGGTTTTCAAACTGGCAAACACACAGGACGCCTATACTGGGAACGTTTATCTAAAAAAATATGTCTCCAAAACAAAGACGGAGCTGCAACTCCTCCAAAAAAAAAAAACCCTCTTGGATATAGTGTCGTCTACCCCGAGGCTAGCTCGTCGCCATGTTGAGAGCCGCGCGGAGTCAATCCCTCGATCGGAGAAATGTGATTTAATTATTATCACAACCACAAACGAGGGAGCCGCTGACCTTCCTCAGCACCACGACGCCCTCCTGCGTGCTCCTGTTGGTGGTCACGTCAAACATGCCGGGGCCGTCGCTGCCGATGATCCGGTAGTCCATCTCCGCGTTCTCGCCGATGTCGGCGTCCACGGCCCGGATCAGTCCCACGGCGGACCCGAGCTCGATGGACTCGGGCACCCTGAAGTCGTAGAGGGCTGGAGGGGGAGGGGGTAGATGAACAGGAAAAAAGATAACGTTTTGAGAAGGAATGTATGTGAAAGGATCTGAGAAATAGCAAGGGGGCGTGGCCTCGGTTGCAATGGCCCCGCCCCCTTGCTATTTCTCAGATCCTTTTCACGATTTCTTTCACCACAATTCAATATTTCACTTCCAAAAACAGACGTTTTGGCCTTTCAGGTTAAGTTCTTCTTCTTCTTCTTCTTCTTCTTCTTCTTCTTCGTTTTCTTTTGTCTCTTATTTTTATTTTGCCAGATGATATTCCGGGTTTGAGGCGGGCATATTGATGGCTGCCTGTCGGGCTGCAGCTGCATCTCGTATGTTTAAATAAATAGCTGTGGGGTCGTGATATATACACAGCCTGCAGAGACAAACAGCACTGACACACTAATAAAACATGCTGACAGTGTTTTGGCAACGCCTGAGTCGGCAGGTCTCGGTGACGCTGACACTTTGCCTCCACGCGCACACACACACACACACACACACACACACACACACACACACACACACACAGAAAGTGGCGCACTACCAGAAGGTTTCCGTAGGCTAACAGGTATTTAGCGATGGGTGGAAAAGAAGAGGCATCACTCCGGCAGACAACAATGATATCGCTTCCTGACACTCTGCCTCCTCTGGGTGTCCCATTACAATATCTCTTCCTCCTTCTCCTTCTTTCAAGCTTCCCCTCTCTCTCTCTCTCTCTCTCTCTCTCTCTCTCTCTCCACCCCCACACTCCCTCCATCACAGGCTGTCTTTCTGTCGCCTGCATCACTCTTCTTTCTTCCTCTATCTCCCCCTCCTGTCACCTCCTCCATCCCTGTCGTATCCGTCTCCCCCTCCCCTCCTCGCGCCGTTCATTCATTGGTGGAGGGGTTGAGATGACAGCGTCTGACCCCCTTCTCTCTCTCTCTCTTTCTCCTCCCAAGCTAGCGGGAGGAGGGAGAGATAAATGGGGGAGGGGGGGTGGGGGGGGGTCACGCGTCGCCCACTGTACTGCCGCCGCTCGCCGTCACCGAGGGGGGGGGGAGGGCGGGGGACACGACGACGCCAGTAATCTGTCAATCCGATCTGGCTGCTGCCGTTTGCCAGATGTGCGAGAGAAGAGGTGGGGGCTGGGGGGGGGGTGGGGGGGGGAGTAAGGGAGACGATGTGTGAGACTGAAAGTGAGTTTAGAAGAGGAGGATTGATGATTGACGAGCGAGAGGGGCAACACAAAAGAAAGAAAAACGCACCGAGGAGACAGTCGGAGCACTAAATTGAGAACATCGTTTTTTTTATGGAGTAAAAGAAGAAAGACTTAATGTCATCGGATAGACAAAGAGAAAGGGAGAGAGAGGGAGAGAGCGGGGGAGATAAAATAAACCAGTGAATGTACTCTCTTTATTTAATAGGGATTACGGGGCTGATCTGATGCACTTTGCAGGACCCTTCGCTCCGTCATATGGCTCTATATTTAATTATCCCCTGCCTTTAAGAGGCCCGCCGTGGTCGCACGAAACCCGGAGCACGCCGCAATAATCCAAATTCATTTTAGAAACCGACACCAGATGGGGGGTGGGTGTATCGGTCAGTGTGTGTGTGTGTGTGTGTGTGTACTCACTCTTGGTGAAGCGCGGCGGGTTGTCGTTGACGTCGGAGAGGGCGATGTTGACCGTGGCGGTGCCGGAGAGACCGCCGTTCTGTCCGGCCATGTCTTTGGCCTGGATCACCACCTGGTAGTTCTCTTTGACCTCCCGGTCCATGCCGGGCAGGGCGGTCTTGATCAGGCCTGGAGGGAGGGGAGGGAGGGGAGGGGGGGGGGAAACGCACTGATTTAAGGGGGTGGGAGTTTAAAATAAAATAAAATAAAGAAAGCCCATCTGGTGGTTTCACCGCCCAGACGAGTGTGTTCATACAGCCAGAAAACCACACGGGCTCTTGTACTCAGAGGGTTTTACAAGCTGTAGACTCACAAGGAAATCTTAATTTTCTGTATTTTAAGTGTGTTCTTTTCTTCTTAAGATGAAGTCAATTGAGATAAAAAAATGAATCGGCTGATATTTTAGTATTCAATGGATCTATTAAGTCATAAATCCTCTTGTTCCAGCTCTCAGCATGCTGCATGTGACAGTGGACCGAATGTCTCCGAGCTGAAGGTCAGACGCAACCTCAGGCTCTGCGGTTATTCTGACTTTTTTTTTTACGGATAAAATGATTAATCGACCTAATCTAGAAGACTGATCGACGATAAAAAAATAATAATAATAATCATGAGCTTGAGGTCCTAAAAGAAAAACTCAACTGCAGCCGAAAAAATAAACAATAAAAAAGTTTGGGTGTGCAGAAACAAGAGATTAGTTTAAACTACTCTGGTTATTTTTTTAATATTTTTATTTATGGTAAAAAATAAATATATATATATATATATATATATATATATATATATATATTTTGGGTGCGCAGGAACAAGAGATTAGTTTAAACTACTCTGAAAAATATCTGGTTATTTTTTTAATATTTTTATTTATGGTAAAAAATAAATATATATATATATATATATATATATATATATTTTGGGTGTGCAGGAACAAGAGATTAGTTTAAACTACTCTGAAATATATCTGGTTATTTTTTTAATATTTTTATTTATGGTAAAAAAAAAAATATATATATATATTCTGGGTGCGCAGGAGCATAAGATTAGTTTAAACTACTCTAAAAAATATCTAGTTATATTTTAAATATTTTTATTTATGGTAAAAAAAAGAAATATATATATATATATATATATATATATATATATATATATATAACTGCCAATCTTAAGATATGCAGTTTATCAGTTATTTTTACGAAATTATAAATAGGATATTAGATCTAAATCACATTCAATTACATTGCAGTTGAGCAACAGTTCACAATCCGGCCACAAGGGGCAAACGGCAGCAAAGTGCATCCAGATGTGCTGTAAGCAGAACGCATGTTCAATAAGCACATTCGGAGGGCATCTGGGCGTGCGTTCACATATCGGGGGGGTTCCCCGAGACATTTCCAGAACAGAGGCGCTCGCTGCCATTTGGGGAAAAAAAAGAAGAAAAAAAAGTGCAAATCTTGCAGAAAATCTCCAAATGTCGAAAGTGTTTTGATTCCAAAATCGCAGCGTTGCTTAATCTGGTTTTTTTTTGGAGGTATTTCTTAAATTTGCAGCAACATCTGAGCCAGAAGAGCGCACGGGAACGACCATCACACTACTTTCATGATGTTATGAGCCCTTGAAAACGTTCCCGTCGTGACTAGAAACACGGAGCGACGAACCAATCAGCATGCTCGGTGTGAATGTAACACGGAGCGACGAACCAATCAGCATGCTCGGTGTGAATGTAACACGGAGCGACGAACCAATCAGCATGCTCGGTGTGAATGTGACGCGCAGGTGGTCTGGCAGGTGTGCCAACGACCTTTTCTCAGAGATCCAGCCCCCGACCAGACGACATAACCTTCTCCTGCAGGTGGATCTAAAGACCGCTGTGCTCACCTGAAATTGTTCTTTAAAAAAAATAAAAAAATAAATGAGCCCGCGTCGAATTAATGATATTTCTTTTTTTAGACTCGCGCGCATCGACAGGGCAGATAATTAAACCAGCAAGAATATTATACATCGCCTGAAAGGTCAGCTCTCCAGCTGAGAGCGGGCGGGCGGCGGCCGACATCGTGGACGTCTGCGTCCCCGTGATTTAAATGGCAGGTGGACCAAAGGGCCCAATCAAACCAAACACCCCCCCCCCCCCCCCCTTTTAAATAGCAGCGTTCAGCCTCCAGATGCATTCGGCATCATTTATCTCCTCTCATGGAATTAAGACTCCGGGTGATGCTCCGCTCGCTCCTCCTCGTCAGATCTCGGAGTCGGGACGGCGAGAGAGAGAGAGAGAGAGAGAGAGAGAGAGGTAATTGGCAGCGCGTTCCCCCCCCCCCCCAAAAAAAAAAGAAAGAAAGAAAGAAGGTGCGCTCCGTCTCCCATCAGAGCCGGGTCTTTAAATCCCATCTCCACCGCGCGATTTAATTTGAAGAGAGTCGACGAGCGAGCGAGAGAATAAAAGATGAAAAACACAATATTTCACCCTAAATAAACTGCTTTGACAAACATCGGCGCTCCCGGTGTGAATAGATGATTCATTGCACATCAAACAATGGGGGAAGAAGAAGAAGAAGAAGGAGGAGGAGGAGGAGGAGGAGGAGGAGGAGGAGAGGCTGACGTCGGCGCATCACTCAGGCTCGGATCAGACGGGCCGGGCCCTCCGGCTCGCTCCTTCCTGCCGCATGCGACGGCGTGCAGCCGGAAAAAAGGAAAACGCAGGCAACTTTTCTTTCCTTTTTTCTTTTTCGGCTTTACGGCGGCGTTGGCGCTCGCTCTCTGAATCCCCGTCTTCCCTTTTGTTATTGCTTAATGACGACAATGCACACACGAGGAGGAGGAGGAGGAGGAGGAGGAGGAGGAGGAGGAGGAGGAGGAGGAGGAGGAGGAGGAGGAGGAGGAGGAGGAGGAGAGGGGAACAACACAATCCTGCTTATAATGCGATGTCCAGGCATGTCTTTGTGAAAGGGGGAGGGAGGGGGGGGATGTCAGCTTACATTCCACATGTGGGATAAACCATATTACTGTTAATCCCTGCGCTAATCTGCAAATGGCATTTTTTTTTATTTATTTTTTTTGGGGTTGTCGTTTCTCTTTTGTTTAAGCTAAAAAAAAAAAAAAAAGACCCGAGCGGGACGTGTTCCAAAGCGCACGTTAATGATTAAAACTAGCAAGCGGATAGTTGAGTGTCTCCCAGAATGGCCACCTACAGACAACAGAGGCTGTAAACCTGCTCCATGTGTAGGCGGAGTCAGGGGGGCACGCTTCCTTTCGTGGCTGCAATGCATGCTGGTCTACCGAGGCGAGGAGGCATCACGATCGCTCCCTGTGTGATGGACTTTTTACGGATGCTACGTTAGAAAAACAAACCCTATTATTCTCACGCGTTTCATCACATTAACGGCGATGGCGTCCAGAGCGTTGGACCTTGAACACTGACCGGTTTCCGGGTCCACGGAGAAGTACGGCTGCCCCTCCAGGATGCTGTACACCACCCTGGCGCTGTTGCCGTACGTGGAGTCGTCCGCGTCCGTCGCCGTCACCTGGATTACAGAGGTGCCTGAGAGAGGGGGGGGGGGGGGGAGAGGGAGGAGATTCATGACAACGATTTAGATCAACTCTTCAACACTGATGAAAATGGCCATC
The DNA here is from genome assembly GCF_009769545.1 of Cyclopterus lumpus. Lineage (NCBI taxonomy): Eukaryota > Metazoa > Chordata > Actinopteri > Perciformes > Cyclopteridae > Cyclopterus > Cyclopterus lumpus. The sequence goes on along the minus strand of NC_046985.1, from coordinate 3,432,316 downwards.
TTGGATAATTGGTCAGGCCGATGCACCTTCTGATGGGTGCTCTTCACCACGCCGGTGCAGACAGATCATCTCTGTCCCAATCTTCATCCTCGGGCCACTTATACCCACATGCGTGATTGATTTATGCGGCTAATCGATAAGTCCTAATGTATTTCTCTCTCTCTCGGCACAAGGCTCTCCACCCAAGAAGCCTATTAGCGTATCCTCGGATCTGGAGTGTCTCGAGAAGCCAAATATCTGATACCATTTCCTCTTTTCCAGAAGAGGGCCGGAGAACCTCGTTTCAGAGGAACAAAGGGAAACGGGTAGCAAAGTGCTACCTCCCAAATGGCGCCTCGCGGGGGCCAAGTGGTGCCTCATTACATGCAGGAGGAAATTAATTGAGTAGAAATATTTAATGGCAGAGTGGTATAAATATAGAATTGTGCAACACAAGGGGGTTCGACGACCCCCCGCAGAACTACGTCGGCTACGATCTGTAAGGGCGGTGGGGTTCAATGTAGTGGGGCAAAGAAATGAGAGAGAGAGTTCACCGAACCTTGATCGCTAATACCTTTAAATAGAGAATTAGCCTCAAAAAAGGTTTTTTAGAAAACGTCTCATCGGCCGACTTTAAGCTTTTAAAAGAAAAGAATATTCTGACAAAACAAGTCAGTAATAATCTCATTTTATTCCTAGGTGTGTGTGTGCGTGCGTGTGTGTGTGTGTGCGTGTGTGTGTGTGTGTGGGGGGGGGGGGGGGGGGGGCAGAGAGAAGAATGTCAGAGCCGTGAGACGACAGTTAAAAACTCAAAAGTGTTTTGTCACATTTAAAGGGCCGGCGCCCGCCACGCAGTCGCTCGTGAACACATGCTCGGCCGAGCGGTGACATCACACCTCGGTTGTTGCCATGGGCACCCGTGCTGCCCTAAGATAAGTGCTGGCCTCTCTCTCTCTCTCTCTCTCTCTCTCTCTCTCTCTTGGGGGGGTTGCTGAACCGAGTGACAACTCCGTGGCTGCAGGAACCGACGTCCCCCTGGAACACGGAGTTCAAACCATGTATTGATTAGAAGCCTTCTTTTAAAAAATAAATATTGTTTATCTATATTCATGAGGCCACGATGTACTTCTTTTTATTTATTTATTTTTTTTACCCCGACTAAGAGCCGGAGCCAAAGTGCGCCGTGAATTAAAGTTTAATTTGGAGGGCGAAGGGCTGAGGAGCTGCACTCCTGCACACGTGGAGTCTGCGAGCCCATAAAAGAAAATGTACTAAATGAAATACCGTTTTTAAAAAAAAATTTATAAACACAATATACCGTATTTAAAAAAGATAATCTGCATTCCCGGTGCTGAAATCGTGAAGCAGGAGGAACGCTTGTTTATTCTCCGGTCATGAAGCTAGTCTCATTTAATTAGTCTCTTTGTTGAGTTATTATGATTGATAAACGTCCCATTGATCCAGGAAGACTGGCATTTTACAACGTCTCTACCCTATTTGAATCATAAGCCTTTTAATCCAGCCGCACACACACACACACACACACACACAAGCACCTTCAGTTGTGTAAACACTTAATTATTGTGTGCTTCGTGATCAATACACATGGTTTAACATACTAAATGCAACTCTCTCAGCCTCCCGTGCACACAAAGCCTATTATCACTGATTATTTATTTCATTTTCATTTGTGTGTGTTTATTATTGTTATGATTCAATTACAATTTTTTTTTTTTTTTGTTGTTATCTATTACCTAATAACTCTGGGATGGGAAAAAGCTGTATGTTTACATTCGGCCTAAAAAAAAAAAAAAAGAATCTCATGTCATTATTATCTCATTGATTATTTAAAAAGGGAAATCAACGCTTATGCAAACATATTAAAAGTGCCACCGAGGCTCTGCTTATTTATGAAACTCGAGGTCGACTCTCTAAATCTTCCTCTCGAGGTCTCGAGGTCTTCCTCAGCAGGAAGTGGTTTCTGCCGAGGACCCCCATCACGACCCTGCAGGGGACTCACCGATGTCGGACATCTCGGGGACCCGGGCCACGTAGGGGTCCCGGGTGAACCGGGGCTCGTTGTCGTTGATGTCGTGGATCTTGATGACGAACTCGGACTGACCCTCCAGCGCCACGTTGGTGACGCGGTTCACGGCCTTGGCGTGCAGGATGTAGTAGGCCTTCTCCTCCCGATCCAGCCTCTTGGTGGCGTGGATGTCCCCCGAGTTCTCGTCGATCTTGAAGAGGGACCCCGCCCCCTCCCCCGTGAGGACGTACTTCACGCTCCCGTCTCCGCGATCCGAGTCAGAGTGAAGCTGTGGCACAAAGACATAAATAATATATATATATATATATACTGTATATAAAATATGATAATGTGGATACCTGCAGCACCGAAACAACAATTTCGGAGCATTTTCGTTTTAATACATTTCCACTTTGGAGCTAATTATTATAGCGCTAGCTGAGATTGATGGAAGCTTTCACATTTGCTTATTAATAAGCTCTTATGAACAGCGAGTGTCAGCGCGGTTCTTTTTCCGGGGGGGAGGGGGGGAGATATTTCCGCGTCGGCATGAGCAGAAAATAGCCAGAGGAGAACGTCATCGAACACAAAGTCCAACGGAGAAGAAAAGAAACATCACAGAGCCGTTTGATTGACAGGTGATCTCTGAGAAGTGCAGAGCGAAAAAGAAGAAAACACACACACACACACACACACACACACATGCACGTCCTCGCAATAAGCACTTTGTACCAAAAGATGTCAACAGATATCAAACTTCAAAGTGGAATCACAGTTCATTTTGTGTCGGTGCGGCGTGTGAGTGATCTGACCAATCGGGGGCCTCGGCACAGAGACACCGACATCTTTTTGATACGTTTGGTGTTATTTAACAGATTCAGATCATCTTTAGTAAAGCGTCATCCCCGATACACATGCGTGGCGTTCACCTTTTCTCTGTGAAAATTCACGTTGCATTCACTGGTTCTCGTAACATGCAGGTCGTCGTCGTCTTCGTCGTCTTCGTCGTCTTCGTCGTCGTCGTCGTCTTCGTTGTCGTCGTCTTCGTTGTCGTGCTTTTTTAAAAATGAGTTATTCTTTCCTTCTTGGCAGCGCAGGCCCACGGTGGCATTCTGCTGTAGAAAACACAGACTGCCGGTGGGTCTGTGAAGTAGCAGCAATCCCCGAATGGGTCTAGCAACAAGACCACAACGAGACCACCACACGCCAGAGGACCACCAGAGCCCACTAGTCTGTGGAGCTTCTCATTATGATTTGCTCTCTCTCTCTCTTTGCTGTTTAATTTGTTTTCTTCTGCATGAACAGCAGCTTAGCATGCGCTGACATTTTAATTCCACCACCAAATCCCCAACACATCTATCTCAGAGAACTCATCAAAAGCTCGTCCAGTCGTTTGCCCACTTCCTCTTTATGCCCTCTTTTAATAACCGAGGACATAATAATAACAATAATTGCAGGCGGTGAGGAGGCAAAGGGCAATAAAGAAAAGAGAGAGGTCACGCCAACGCCATTTGAATGTTTGGCCAGCACGCGGTTCCCGCGGTCGACATCTCGTTAACGCGCGTTTGATCCCGACAGCCTGAATGCAGATCCGTCCTCCTCGTGTGTCTTGGCGGCGCCGGTGGACAGACTGAAGGGGGTGGGGGAGGGGGGGGGGGGGGGGGGGGGTCACGTGGGAGCACGCTGCTAAAGTCTCCCTGCTCATCACATATTAAAAAGCTTTTCATCCCAGGTGCTCGGGGAGCTTTACTAATTCATGCTGTTATATCAGGGCAAAGCTGGCGCGCGCGAGACGGACAGCTTTGTGGATTAGCATCTTTAACACTATTTTGTTTCGCCTGCTTGAAATGCCGGTTTAAAAAAAAAAAAAGAAAGAAGAAGAAGAAGAAGAAAAATAAATAAAAGACTGTTTTCATTCTGTGGAAAACCAAAGTGTGCGTTGCAGAATTTCAGCGTCTTTCGGGATCAGGATGGAGAGCGCGGCGCCGTTTTTCGTTAAAACCCCACTTGAAGTCCGGTATTTATTTATTTATTTGTTCCGTCTCACCGAGCCAGGAGAACATTCCTGCAGAATAGTATTTGTTTTCTATTCCGCTTTACGGCGCGTGCCTCCTACAGAGACTCGGGTTGGATGAAAACAATCCACTTCAACATTATTATCTTTCTCCCCGCTGTTATAGCCGGCAATGTCCTTTCCTATGATTGTCTATCAAGCCGCCTATCTCTGCCCGGCGCGACAATTCAGTTAATAACCGTCGAGTCCTCTCCTTTTTTTCCGGGGGGGGGGGGGCCGAGATAGACGGTGTGACATGTTGCTGCGTCGGCTGTCATTTCTATGGAAACGGAGAGATCTCGCGCTTCTGAAGAGTTCCTCCTCCACTCCCCCCTGAAGGATATTTCAAGGCGGCCTCAGTAGCATCGAACTCCCGGCGCCCGCCGCGGTGACCCCACCGTCGCCCCCACCGTCGCCCCCACCGAGCTGGAGAGGAGAATTTACTGCAGCCCTTCAACTCAAATTAAGAGTGAAAAAAAAAAAAAAAAAACCTCTCCCGGAAATCAATGTGGCAGCCCGACGTGCATTCACAATGGCCCTTTGATCAATTTATATCGAAAATACAATTAAACTGTCACGGGGGGGCCGAAGAAAGCCACATGTGCCTTCTGTACATGTGCCCCCCCCACCCCCCACCCCGGCGCGTCGATAGCTCGCCTTAGCTCCTTTGCCCTCTACGGTTACCGAATCGTAAAAAATAACATGGCGCCGTGTTCATTAATGCTGAGAGGACCAAGTCCATCTTACCAGGTCCTTGTGGCTGGAATAGTGGCCCGAAGTCCTCAGGTTCTCACAGAGAGATGCTTGTAAGAGTAAATGGTTCCCACTGACATGACATAAGGCCACAGCCGGCAGCTAGTTAGCTTAGCATAGCGCGTTTGTTTGGATGAAATAAATAAGATACAACATGGTAATCTTAAAAAAATAACAGTGCTAATTGGAACCATGGAGGGTTCTTTTGGCTTTTTTTTCTCATAGGAGAACCCTTTTTGGTTCCTGCTAGAACCTTTTTGAAGGTTCCTCAAAGAAACCCTTTTTAGGGAACCGACAGGACTGGTTTGACATGTTGGGATGGATGCTTGTAAGAGTAAATGGATATAGCATTTCTAAATATAAGGCCACAGCCGGCAGCTAGTTAGCTTAGCATAGCGCACATACGTTTGTTTGGATGAAATAAATAAGATACAACATGCTAATCTTAAAAGATAACTGTACTAATTAGAACCATGTCGGGTTCTTTTGCCTTTTCCTCATAGGAGAACCCTTTTTGGTTCCTGCTAGAACCTTTTTTGAAGGTTCCTGAAGGCGGAAACATTTTTATATTCCAAGGGTTTCAAAGAAGAACCTTAAAAAACTCTTTCTTTAGAAAAGGGGGTTCTTCAGAAGCAGATGGTTCTGGGGAGAACATCAGCCCTTTTTTCTTCTAGTGTGTGAAGGTGCCGGTAGTCTGATTCTGTGACCTCTAGAGACGGTTACACTGTCTTTGCTAAGCTAAGCTAACGGGCAGCCTCATATTTACTGTACAGTAGAGCGACATCCATCCTTTCAACTCCCTAAAGAGTATTTCCCAAAATGTCAAAGTATTCCCGTTCCTCCTTCAAAACAAGTGAAACAGCATTCAAACTGTTTCTTCTACAAAAAGAGAACATTCTGTGTCGTTATCTTGAGCGGCACAACTTCGAGGGAAGTTGTCGCACTCAATCTCAGATTTTTATTGCCGAAATTGGGGAAATAATTCTCGCAAGAAAAATACGACTCGGAAAGATTTTTTTCTTTTTCTCCGCGAAGCAAACTACGGAGCACTTGAACCATTACGCCATCAATGACGTGACATATATATATATATTTAATAACCTTCCACTCAATTAGCCTTCTCCACTGAGCAATACCATAAACATTGCCCCCCCCCCCCCCCCCCCCCCCCCCCCCCCCCCCCCCCACCCCACCACCACTTCATCTTCCAGTCTGAAGTGGGCTGAGAAGTGAAGTGGTGCTCATCAGACATCTGCGTGTGAGAACTTAGAGGCGAGCTGTCTTTGTTTGTGGAATTAATTAATCGGCTTCGAGTGCAGCAAACGTTAACGCGGATCCGGCCCCCCCCCCGACCGTTTTGGGCGCGTCGCTCCGGCTCTGGAAACGGCGCCGCTCGGGGCGATCAGCCAATCAGCCTTTAAGGCCTCGTGTCCCGGCCCGTGGAGAACTGGCTGCCTCACACGGAGCCAGATGGTCGCCTCAGACCGTGCACAGAAATAGCCCGTCGAATGTCTGTCGATGTGGAAACTTGTGTGGTCGGGACGCTTTAAAGGTGGAAATGTGTCGGTTTAAACGTATAGTTCTCTCTCGTGGACATCTGACATCTTTTTGTTGTTGTTGTTGTTTTGTTGTTGTTGTTGTTTTTCCGTGTCCCATGCATAATTTGCAGCATGTTGTCTTTCGTGTGTTCACTTTGCTGCGGGGGCCTGAAGCCGAGGTCGAGTCCTCGGTGTGGTGGGTTCTGGGTATTTGTGTGGTTGTTTACAGGGTACAGTGATGCACAAACTGTAAATGGTGACCTTTTAATGCTGATACTGGTATTTATGTCGGACTCACAACTTATTTTGACATTATAACTCAAATTTGTCTTCTTTTTTTTTACTGAAAGAATATTTCAACTAGTTTCAAATAAAAAAAAATAATGCAACAACCTGAGTTACTCATTATCTTTGGATATGTAGATATTCTAAAAACTATCTATTTTGTATATGCATATATATATATATATATAGATATTTCTTTTTTATATGCATATATATATATATATATATATATATATATATAATGTTCCAAAAACTATCTATTTTATATATGCATATATATATATTATTATTTTTTATATGCATATATATATATATGTTTTGTATATGTATGTATATATATACATATAATAAATAGATCGTTTTTGGAAAATTTTACAAAAGGCTTCAAAAAAAGTTTTAGACCACTGTGTAGTCTTGTAAAAAAAAAATACAGAAAATATAATTAAATGACAGAAAAATGACTTTACATATATTGAAATAAATGTATAATAATTGAAGAAATATTCAGGTCTTGTGGATCTAAAATCCACAATCTTCTTTGCGCCTCGATCGAATGAAACCTGGTCAGCTGACGACCCGCAAAATCAATTAATCTCCCCCTGACAGAAGCAACAGGTGTGTGAACCGGCAGCAGGAGGGCGATAGCGCGGAAACAATTGCGACGTCGGCGTATCTCGCTCAGACATCGCCCCCCCCCCCCGTCCCCGCGACATTGTCAGACAGATGTTTGCCGGGCCTCGACGCCACATGACCCTCATCACACCGCGAAAAGGAGAGAGGGCATAATTGAAGTCGCCCCCCTCCCCCTTTCCCGGTCGCACAGAGGGGAACTTATCGGCCAATCAACAAACACACGACCGACGGGCTCCGGGTCGGCGCTGGAGACCGCCACGGCGCGGGTAACGCCAGGCCGCCATATTGCAAGCTCCTTGCCTCTATGCCAAGGTGAGCAGCTGGTAATAGGGGGGTGGGGGCTCCCTCCAACCCCCCTCCACCACACACACACACACACACACACACAAACAAAAATATCCCTGCACCTTTCCACTCGGCTGCCACAAGACGCTGGAGTCCTTTCCTCCGGTCGCCTCCACCGCTGAGTCAGGACTAGAATATTATGTCCGTGTTCATCTGCCTTTTTCTCTGATTTCCAGCCCATTACTGGAGGCTAGTGTTGCAGACGTGTGTGTGTGTGTGTGTGTGTGTGTGGGTGTGTGTGTGCAGAGAGCATTGCTCACTTGCCAGGGACCGTGTTGAGGAGTCTACCCAGCAGACCCAGAACCACTGGGGCCTATCAGGGGCTGTAAATACTTTATGAGATATGATAGTACAGCACAAACACTCCTAAACCACAGGCCATTAACCGTTTCCAGTGGATGTGTGCCCTTTGGTAAAGCACGAAATAATGAAATAAACAAACATTCTCTTTCCCCAGCGACAGCCCGGGCCCTGCGAGGCCGGCATGCGGCTCGCCTGCTAATGAGAGGCAATGTGCAATTCCCCCTCCTGCAGGAAGGAGAAGAAGTAAAAAAAAAAGAGAAAAGAAATCATCGGCCAATACGGCGAGATTAGGCGAGATCATCAGCCAAGCAGCCCCCCCCCCCCCCCCCCCCCCCCCCCCCCTTCATCTCCATCTCTTCCCTTAATTCCTTCCTGTTCCTGACTTGCTTTTGTTACACTTGTTCAAGAAAAGATTAAACTTTCATTTGTTTGCACAAGCGGAAAAAAAAATTAAAAAACTGGAGACGAGGGGGGGGATGTTGTAATTCAAGTGTAGTTTCATCATTCTATCTTTTACTGTGTGTCAAGAGCTGCTCCCTTGTTTATAATAATCTGCCATTGTGTTATTTCCAATTCATTTCTTTTTTATCCGCCGCTAACAAAAAAAAGTGCTTCTTTTTATTTATTGTTTTTGTGTGCTCCACGCTGTGTTTTCTCCGGGTTGCTCGCGATGACAAAAAAAAAGAAAAAGTTTAAAAAAAAGAAGCCGTTTCCCTTTTTGTGGATCTTTTTTCTTTTCTTTATTATCTTTCTTCCTCTCCGCTCTTTTCTTTTTGAAACAGCGCATTGTGAGCGCGCGGCCTCCACCTGACGACACAGATGGCTGCTCTCTGAGGGCTTTAAGCCACGTGCTCGAGTAAAAAAAAAAAAAAAAAGAAATAAGACAGAAGAGCCATCCGTTCCGTTCGGGGGCGTCATTCACGGCGTGCACTTTATCAAGCAATTAACAAAACAGTAATTGCAATCAGATAAAGCTCCACAGCGCACCGCGATCCTCTGTGACAACCGGCTAGCGAGCCGACGCTCCCAGCTGCATGTACTTGGTGGGGGTGGGGGGACGGGGGGGGACAACAAGCGCATGATTAAGCGCGGCGCTGGAAGGGTTGACGCCTTAATGGCGTCTTCAGGAGACGGGCTCTCGGGCCGCAGCCTTTGGCTCTCTAAGTGTACCACACTCAGATAATCCATTCTTCTGCTGCCATTAGTCATTTCACAAGCTGAGAGGACGACCGGCACATCAATCCACCCGCTCTGTGGAGCCAAAGTGGTTTGATCACGCTCGGTGCTTACTTACTTCTGATGTGTGTGTGTGTGTGTGTGTGTGTTTTTAACTTATATTTTTGGCCTCTCTCTGTCTCTTATTCGCTGGCGTCGTAATCCTTTCAGCTTGGAAGTCGCCCGCCTCCCTTCGGGGTCGGACGTATAGGTCGGTGCAGCGTCTCACCGGGGTCGGACGACTCCGTCCTCCGCGGCAGGAATGCAAAGTCGCCGGGTGGCCATTCAGCCGCTCGCACAGGACCGCCTTTCTTCCTCCCCCCCCCCCCCCCCCACTCGGCCGTCCTGACCTTGTCCACGCTTCACAATCTCCTCAATTACAGTTGGCTGCACGAGGAGGGAAAGAGAGAGGGAGAAAGAGAGAAAGAGAAAGAGACCGGTATCTCGACTTCCGCCGCGCTGCATGTAAAGCAAGCACGTTATTCGGCCCCGTCTCCCCCCCCCCCCCCCACCCCTTATCTGGGCCGACGCCATGTTTTTCATTTTGCTGAACAAATAATACCTTTTCGGAGGACGCGGCGTTTTTTTGACCGGAGGGGCGAGGCCGGGCCGGCTTGACGTTGAGGGGAATGGACGCCGTGTGCAAGCGGACCGCAGAGCCGACAGCACAAAGTGTATCGGACACAAAGGGAGTCCCGTATGTGAGCAGCCCGTCTTTGAGTTGACAGATATGATATAGAAACAGACATTTTTACTAAATAGTTGCTTTTGTGTGCAAATAAAAACGATATCTGGTAAAAATGTGCATTCATTGATGGATGGGGGGACGATTCAAAGGGAAAAGATCTGTCTTCATAAATATGTATTGAGAAGAAAGTCCATAATGAGCACCCAAAAAAAAAAGAAAAAAGAAAGCAACTTTTTTGAAAAGTGAAAAGTTCAGGTTGTTTTGTGGCTCCGGGGGAAAACGCATCCCAGAACATTGAGGAACACACAGAGGATGAGGGAAGCTGTGGGTTTGATGCAGGAGACGGACCCCGGTCTTGAAACAGGGGGGTCCAGACGTTCGCCGGGCATCCCTCGAGACACCCGAACCCTGCTGAACACCTCTTTGCGTGCTAACGTCAGACTAACGTGAGTTAAAGGAGAAACAGTCGTAAAGCTCTTCGTCCAGACGTCACGGCTCAACTGTCGAATTCGGAAAAAAAACACATCAAATCTACGTGAATTAACGTGTCACAAAAAAAGCCAGACGACGGAAAAAGAGTCAAAGCTCTCCGACGTTAAGTGCTCGTCTCGAGACGTTTTATTTGCCTAAAATGACAAAATTCAGTCTGGGAAAAGTGATTCGATCAAAGAATAAACAAACGAGATTACCGATCTGCAGACGTCGGAGCGTCTGTGGCTAACGGACGGCGGTCGCTTGAGGACAACCAGCACACTAGCTAACTGATCAGTGCGTTCATGTATTGATTGATTATTGATTTGGTTTCCAGCTGGACTCTGTTTGGTGGCCTTTACCTTGCCGACGTACTGCATGTCCGTCCCGGTGTACTCCTCGAGCAGGAAGAACTGGTTCCACATCCAGCCGCGCTTGGAGCGCCGGAGCGGCACTCCGTTGGCGTCCTGCCCCGTCAGCCCCGCGGACCCCCTACGCCCCCCCGTAGTCCTCCGCAGGGCCCTGAGCCCGTGGACCGGAGAGCCGAGGTGGGCAACGGCCCACAGCGCCATCAGCACGCAGACTTTCCTTCTGTCCATGGCCGCCTCGCCGCCACCCCCTTCTGTCTTCTTCCCCCAGCGCCCCCCCCCCACCACCACCACCACCACCACTCAGTGGGCCGTGTCCCGGTGGTTTCTGGTCAGAGCGTCGGATCGGTCCACATGCTGTAGTCTACCGAAGCTGGGAAGGGCTCCTCGGGCTCACATGGGGCGGGATCTCAGCACCTGAAAGATTCACAGAGAAGAGCGGAGCGTCAATACCGGGAGGGGAGGCGGAGATGAGAGACCCCACACCGGGGTAAAGCGCGAACAAACACCGTCAACAAGGGATGGAAACAACAAAAGGCAAAGCTCGGAGCGGCGACGCCGGTTCAATGTGATCGACCGAGCCGAGTTTTATCAACCAAAGTTCATGTCTCTCTCTCTCACGCGGTTGCAACGGGAGATTTGACCTTTGACATTACGTCATCGCTCGATGAAGCCCGCAGCGATAAGCCCAGAAAGCAAACATTAAATGGAGACGTGCGTACGATTCGTGGCTTCCATCGATTATGACAAACGAAACAATCACTTGTGTGTTCATTTGTCTCTAAAGCGGTGCATTTATTTTTTTTTAAATGCGGGCTACAAAGTGCTCTTACTAAAAGTCAGTCACGTTGAATAAATCGAGACATTATTGACTAAAAATAATCCTGATTATCTTCCTTTTTTGGTCCAAATCAAGCAGCTCTGTTTGGAGTGATCTCAGAAAACCAGACATGCAGACACACACACACACACACACTCTCCTGTCCTCACAAAGCCCTGATATACATTAATGTGCACGGGGGGCACGGATGTATATGTTGACTGTCAGTCACCTGATTGATTGGCGGGCCGAGTGCCATCCCGACCTGATAAACACTGGATTAGGTTAATATTACCCAGCAGGGTGTTCGTACTTTATGTGCATTAAAGCCCCCGAATCAACATCTAATGGAGTACCGGGCTCAACACACTTTGTTATCAGACCCAGCAGAATGCCAACGGAGACCCCCGGGCAATGTCAACCCCGGTTTATTACCTCAAGATCAGAGTCAAGATACACGGCAAAATGACTGTTTGCAGACCGACGTGGGCACTGAGGATATCTCCGCTCTCCGCCTCGCAATCGTTCCTCCCACGCCGTCTCTCTCTCTTTTTTTTCCCCCTCCTTTTCTCCTCCGCCGCCCTCTCAAAAGGCCGATGCAGAATGCGCCCGGCGAATGTGTGAAGGGAACGGAACAAGAGGAACAGAGGAGGAGGAGGAGGAGGAGGTGGGGTGGAAGAAAGAATGAGAAAGAAGGCCATGTATTCTGCTTTTGTTCCCATTATTCCTCCCCGGCTGGCCGATATCCAGGTTCCTCGACTGGGGTTTTGGTGGGAGGGGGTTATCAGCGGGGTCCGCTGGGGGAGCGTCTGCAACGCTGCTCCGTATCGCACGTTCTCAGAAGGCTGGTGGGGTGGGGGGGGTGGGGGGGGGGGGGCTGTAGTCTAGTCCCCAATGCATGGCAGGTCTGGTCGGCCCCTTCCCCGGCACAGTGTGTTGGGGGAATGAGGAAAAAAAACGATGTCTCGTGGAACATGAATTAAGTACCCTGACCTGCATGCCGGAGAGGCTGAATGGAGGGGGGGGGGGGGGGGGGGGGGTGGAGGAAGTGAGAGGAAGTGAGAGGAGGAAGAGGATGCCGTCTTCCCCCGCTTCCACTAGTTTAGATTAGTTTACAGAACAACCGCTGAGCGTTATACAGACAGATGTCTCACCACATCGACTTTTTGTTGTTGTTGTTCGGGGGGGGGGGGGGGGATTGATCTCTGCTGGGTGTCTTTGTACAGTAGTTGCATACTTCCCTCCATGCGCCAGTCTGTCGAGCTGTTTGCGGTTCAAGAACACGACGCGGTGGCGTTTGATACGGTTGGTACTGTTTGTGTGTCTGTCTGGTTCTGGAGCTCAGGCTGTTTTCACTTAAAGCCCGTCACCCATAAGTCACGTGAACGGAAGTTTTCTTTTATTATTGTTTATTAACAATGCCGTGGAACATAGAACAGGGCTAGTGGTGTTAGTAGCGTGCTAGCTCGTCCACTAGCCAGTTGGCATACTAGCTCTCTTTTAGGGTGTGTACATTGTTTTCATTGTTTTGTCTGACAGTTTACAATTATAAAATAATAAAGCTGTAAATAGAGTGTTAGTAGCGTGCTTGCTCGTTATGCTAACTAGCCAGTTAGCATACTGGCTCTCTTTTAAGGTGTGTACATTGTTTTCAGGGCTGCGACTAATGCTTTTTAAAATTGTATTTGTTGCCTTGTTTTGTCTCAGTTTACAATTACATAAAAAACATTCTTGTTTCTGAGAAGCTGTAAATAGAGTGTTAGTAGCGTGCTCGCTCGTTATGCTAACTAGTCAGTTAGCATACTAGCTCTCTTTTAAGGTGTGTACATTGTTTTCAGGACTGCGACTAATGCTTTTTTAAATTTTATTTGTCTCACAGTTTACACTTATAAAACAATAAAGCTGTAAAGCTGCCATATTTGATAGACTACATTAACATGTGTGCAATTTTTGAGCCGACCGCCGCTAACCTTGCACACAGCTCGTCTGTTGTCCCTTTTGTACGGTGGCCCGACGGGGTCAAGCCTGAAGCATTTCCATGAGGGAGCGCCTCACAGCTTCAGCTTCAGAAAACGGGGGGGGGGGGGGGGGGGAGGACAGAGTGTGTTTGTTCCCCACGCGGGAGGGAAAAGTGGGCTAAAGAGGCAACATGAAACGGCGCGGTTGGCCTTCGTCTTTTGGAATACCAAACGAGAGAGCAACAAATCAAGCTGTTCCACTTTCTGCAGCGCAAATGAATATATATATTTTTTTTTTTGTAACCATTTTTTTCGCTTTTTTTGACATCGTTTCATCATGTTTGTTTTTTTTTACTCCCTCGAGATGTGATTTTTTTTTAGCATTCTCCCCCCCCCCCCCGTCACTCTTCTTTTTTTTTTTGGAAAATCAGATGTAGTTACCGTGACGACACTAAGGGGGCAAACGGGGAGAGGCAGAAGCGTCCTGTCAGAGCGGCGTCAGCAGTCGGGAGACGGGCACCATCCATTACGCTACCTGTCTTCCAGAGGCAGCCAAGGCAGGCCCCGCTTTTCCCCTTATGAGGCACATTGAGAGCGCTGGAAGCTCGGAGGTTAGGTCTCCTCTATCTCTTTTCCCTCATGCGTTGCTGTTTATAGCACACACACACACACACACACACACACACACACACACACACACACCCTCCCCCCTGCCGCTGTGTCTACTTTGCTTGCATGGGGCCCGAGCTGATATGCATTATCGCTGGGCTTTTTTTTTTTTCGCTGAAAGCCAGTCACTTTGCATGTGTCCTCTGCCGGGGCTGTGCACGAGGAGAGGGTGGTGCGTGGTGCGTGGGTGGGGCGGGGGGGGGGGGGGGAGGAAGGTGTGCTGATGGAGGCAGGTGAAAGTGAGATGGACTGTCAGGCTTCCTAATAACGCCCGTAGAGAAATAGTCTCTCGCCCGCTCTCTACTTTCACTAAGCCGCAACTCTCACGGCGGACACTCTGTTTCCGATCCAAATACATGACTGGATGCCCCCCCCCCCCCCCCACACACACACACACACACACACACCTCCCCCCCTCTCTCTCTCTCTCTTTCCCTTTTTTATTTTTCTCCCCTCAACTCCCAACACACTCGACTTTATGAATTTACTTAATTGACGCTGGTGAGGAGCACGTGGGACTTTGAGCTATTGATTTGCTGGAGGCTTCGGCGCAGTTGGAAATACCAGTCGGTCTCTGGGGTGGACTCATGAAGCTTCCTACCTCCAGTGCCCCCCCCCCCCTCCTCATAGATTTCCTCATAATGTCACTGTGGAAAAGCTAATGCTTCCCCCCCCCCCCCCCCGCCTCCCGTATGGAGGGCTCCGCCGTCCCTTGATCACATTTGTCATCTTACCCCGGAAGTCGTATCGTACCCCCCCCCCCCCCCCCCCCCCCGACGACGTCGAGAGAGACTCCGGATCTTATTCGGGCTCCCGAAAAGTTAATTACCCAGATTAATAATGACAATAAGGACTTAGCGGCGGCGTTAAGAGGAAGCGTGATAGGTCGCGAGAACACGAGCGGAGAGACGAGCGGACGGCGTTCTCGGCTAATCCCCCCGGATCGCCCCGCTCCAACTTCGGCCTTTTCACCGCACTCGGCGGGGTGGTTGCGGGGCAACTTTTTCCAGCGTTGCCAGATCTCGGCATTTAACGCGATGAGACTAAATAGCGACAAAGCCCGGGCTGCGGTTCGCTTTGAGAGGAGCGAGGCTGCGTGACCGCGACGGGGGAAAATGCGGCGAAGACAAAAGCGAGCGCGTTCTTTTGACGGCCGCCGCCGTCCTCGGAGGTGATTTTATGATTTTTCTACAAAAAAAACCCCACAGGTCTCTGCTTTTTTTTCTCCCTGTTCCCTTTCTCAGGGAGCACCGTCGTCATAATGAAGGTGTGTAATAGAACATGACACCATAATTATATTCTCCCAGTTAAGAGGCAGTGTTTACAACAAGCACAAGGCTGCCTCTCCCTCCCTCCCTCTCTCTCTCTCTCTCTCTCTCTGTCTCGCCTGCCCCGTCGTCGCTTCCATATCATGTGCCATTTAATTGCATAGAAAAATGTTGTAAAAAAAAAAAAAAGAGCACGCTTGATGAAAAAATGATAAAAGCAAATTGCTTTAAATTGCCTGTCACAGATTGTGTGGAGTCGCCGTGGAGCAATAAGACTCTGTG
Source organism: Cyclopterus lumpus (assembly GCF_009769545.1). Lineage (NCBI taxonomy): Eukaryota > Metazoa > Chordata > Actinopteri > Perciformes > Cyclopteridae > Cyclopterus > Cyclopterus lumpus. Next base: position 3,416,662 of record NC_046985.1, on the reverse strand, counting down.
CACCGGGCGCTGCTGGGTAAGCAAGATTAATGTGTCTGCACTCGTGATTCTGCGCTCAAAGAAATGCTTGGGATAACATTTTGAATCAGGACAATTAGCTATTAAATGTATCTATTGGTCGCATCGAACCACGAGGATAGAGACGGGGACACGGGGAGGCACACAAATGCATTTGTCAATACATATTGGATCTGGCCAGCTAATGGCCTTTCCATTGCACATGTGCTGCTCCACACAATGGGCCCGGGTGGCATTTCAGCCTAATCTAGACTCGGGAGTGACCTCTTAAGAGTGGGCCTACTCCCCCGTCTCCTCCGTCGTCTACCTCTCCCCCCTCCTCCCCCATTTCCTGTTTTTCTTTTTCTTTTTCCCTAACGAGGGATGTGAGCGACACGGCGAAGCACCCTATCGCGCCCGTCGAGCCAAAGACTTTCACAGCAACCTAGAAAGAGCCCCGGGGGTGCAATTAAAAAGCGAGAGAGGAGAATGTCAGCCAGGGGGACGAGCGAGGGAGAAGAGAGAGAGAGGGAGCAGAGGGAGAAGAGAGAGAGAGGGGAGGGGAGGAGGGGGGGGGGGGGTTGGTGGTTGGGTTGTGGTGTCACAGGTAACGTGGTTACAATCCACAAAGGAGACCCTTAAAGGCGGCTAATGTGCGGAGGTGTCAGCAGCAGGTTGTTCCGCCGTCTCCTCTCTTCTTTGGCCTCCTCTTCCTCCTCCTCCTCCTCCTCCTCCTCCTCCTCCTCCTCCTCTTCTCCCTCGTCTCAGTCTCAGTTTGTTAGGATGACCCAGACAACTCAAAGTAGGTGTCATTCATTTGTATTCCGCTCGCCAGGGAAACTTTTCCAGCTGAATCCCGAGCGTGATTCCAAAAAAAAAATAAAAAAAACGTGCATTCGACCCAAATTCGGTGGCTCTCCATTTGTCTTACGGCCCATGTGTGTTAGTGGTTCACAACCGAGCTCCCGGCGGCAAATTAAAAAAAAAAAAAAAACAACCCTGGGTAGCTGGGTGAACTTTTGCTCTGCAGCTGTCTAGAAACAAGCCTCGTGTGTCCCTCGTCCCTACAGCAAGATGGACGCGGATGGAAACAGAAAAAAAAGAACCCCTGTCAATACATATTGATCTTTTGTTTTGGCAGAGAAACAGCGTCCACACACACACACACACACACACACACACACACACACACACACACACACACACACAATGCCGCATTGTCTCACACCCCAACTCCAATCTGACATACACAGGAGCACACAAAATAGATAACAGATGGGGAGGGGGTGGGGTGATATTACCAGAGAAAAATCAATAAATAAATAATTGTCTAGGGATTGAGGATGGGCCAAAAAAAAATCATTGTGAAAGACGACGGCGTGTAAACAGTCAAATTGGGATGCAAAGCTGAACCGGAGTTCCCGACTGAATGTCAGCACTGTAGTGCAAAAACACCCGAGTCCTCGAGTCCAAATTAGGATTCAAACTACGACGCCGAAACTGCACCGAGATTTAGTAAGCAACCCTCCTAAGCCCCCCCCCCCCCCCTCCTCCTGCTTCTAAATAGCACATTAAGGTTTCCCTCTGGCACGTGTTGCCCAACACATCAACTTATTCCCAACGTTAAAGCCTGTTTTTTCTTTTACAAGCTTCATCAATTCCCTGATCACACGTGACAAGAGGATGTGAGGCTGCATCGTAGCATCCCTGATCGCCCCCCCCCCACCCCCCCACCCGCTCCAGAGCTCACTGCAAACACATTACCTCGCCTCGCTGCCCAAATGCATAGCAAATAACCCATATAAATCATACAATCTGGGCCAAGCCGACGAGAGCCTGTTTTCTAGTTATTTCCACCGCGCCGTCCTTTCGGGCACAGCTCGCATCACTCAGTCCGGAGTCCGAGTGGCCCAGTTTAGAAACCCACGAGGGCTCCTGAAGTAACCTTTCCTCTAGTGCACTTGATTCGATGTCTCCGCATGTCTGGGCTAAATTGTAGGCCTGCCAGCTCCCCACACACAGTGCTCGCAGTGTTTTTAAAAAAAATATAGATTTCGGCTCACTCCCCCCTTCTTTTTCTTTCTTTCGTTGTCACTTTTCACCCAAAAAGAAACAAACAAAAGATGGGATTCCCGTGAACTCGCGCCGGTTGTTTATGGCCGTGTTTGTCATTCTGCACGGCGGGTTGAAGAGGACCCTCTCAGCACGTTATTTTTTAAAGTCACTCCAGACTCTCTTAGTATATTAGGGCGCCATCGTTGCTTACGACTCCTGGTGCCCCCGAATAACGACTTTTTGACGCCGTCATCATAAACAACGCAGAGAGGCCTCACTTTCCTTTTTTTTCCAGGGCCGTGCGGTTTTTCTGATTCCACGTCTCAGGAATTAATTGACTAAATGGGAGCTTAACGTCAGTATCTCCCCCTCGCCAGCGCTCCGATTCCCGCGCCAGGGGGCTAATAAATGGAGGTTTGATTTTTCGCTAAATGTCCTCTCGCGAAGATTAATAACGCCCGGGTTACCCCGGTGGCAAACAGATGTGCTCGTTCCCTTGTTTTTCGACGGCGAGAACAAATGGGACACGAGACGTCCTCGCGCATAAAGAGGCGAAGGGAATAACGGCTTAACGGCGTTCATCCGCCGACACTTCGGCAGATGAGAGACCTCCTCGCTTGTTTGCTTTCCCTGCGCGTTGGCCGGAGCGCATGTTTTGTCACCAGCGGCCGTGTGGTCCAACACTCTTGTGAGGGATAGACAATGGGAGGGTAAGGGGAGGCGGGGGGGGGGGCTCAATGGAGGGTAGTCTGGCGGCTTCCTGCTTCCCCCCCTCACTGGGGCTTTTGTGGTGGTACGCTGGTGGTAACGGGAGCCTCTCCGCCTCTATGCAAATCTGCTGTTTGCCACCCAGGACTGGAGCGAAAGGCCAGCGCTGTATCAATGCGGAAATAATATCCACATATCCGTTAATTAATAGCTATTACTTCGACATCAGTGGCGTCGTTTACCTCCTTACAGCGTTTGCCCCCCCCCCCTCCCTCCCTCCCACGCCGCGATATGAATAGTTCGTCGTCTCCGGGAGCAGATGCATTGATTGGTTGGGTGGTGGAGGGGGAGGCGGGACAAAGGTCAAACTCGGCGCAGTTGAATTGAAAAATCAGTGAAGGAGCCGTGTTCCCACGTTCGCCTCGGCCTCGCCCCCCCCCCCCCCCCCTCCCCCCCCCGTTCGCCCCCCCCCCCCCCCCGCGACGATTACACGAGCGGGGATCGACGTGGAAGCACATTTCCATCCAGCCGCGTGTGTATCGACTGTAACAGCGGGTCAGCTAGCAACACAACACTAAATATGGCACGGAGCGACACAAAAAAAAACAAAAAAAACCCACTGAACAAAGACATCACGCACCTTAAAATACGGCCCCCGGTAAAAAGGCTGCTGCGAGCTCGTCGTAAAATAACACGGCGACACAGTTACGAGAGCCTGCTTTTACGTTGAGGCTTCTCAAATTGGACAAAATGTCTCTCAAGGCTGAACCAGTGAGGCATCGGAGGGTTAAGAAACTGTCCTGCCGGGGTGTCGGCTCGGCCTCGGGGGGGCGAGAAGAAAGATAATGCGAGTACAATTCGAGAGATTACGGCGAAGCGACGGCATCCGAATTCAAAATGCCGTTAGCAAGAAACGAAGGGTCTTTCCGCGCCGCTCACGTCGGAGGGGGATCCAGACCAAGATGTGACCTTGAACTGTGACTCGTGCTTATTTACCTTATTTACCCCCCCCCCCCCCCCCCCGGTGGGGCCGTGCCTCAACACTGAAATGAGCACCGGGACCGGCACAATTTTTTTTTTATTGCCACTCCCGGGGACGCCTGTAATGAGCAAAGAAGCCTGATTGATCCGGGGTTAGTGTTTGATTCCCGAGCGCCGCCGAGACGCACGATTCAATACGCCAGAGCGCCCCCTTGAACTTTACACAGTGCACACACACACACACACACACACACACACACACACACATCTATTAATCACACTCACCTTTTCTCACGGCTGGTGTGACTCACGGCTTATTTGTAATTACCAAGCTACCAAGATGGGGAGGCCAACAGGCCATAGGTCACGGAGAGACACTGTAGCCGGGCCATATGGGCTCCGGGCCCCCCGGGGAGGGGCAGAGTGGGCGGACGCCGTGGTTTTTTTGGCACCCCGGCAAAAGTTACCAGAATGGGTTCCCGGGAGCGGGAGATTGAATTATTTCGGAGACAGGAGACGGCCTTATCGAGCAGCGGCCACATTGCGCCCGCGTTCTCGCCCCCAGTTTCTATTTCCCATTTCACACTCGGGCTCTCCGCCAGATAGGACGTGTCCAGCACACCTCGTCTTCACCCCCAGATTCTAAATCGCACCGCCACCAATCAAAAGAGGGCGGCGTGCGTTATCTATCACCACCCCCCGCGGCAAAACCTCCTCTCTATCCCCAAACCGTGACCCCAACCCCCCCCCCCCCCCCCCCTCCCCCCGGTATCACCAGCACAGCAACGGCACGGTGTTAATACAGATAAACAATCAATACTGCATTAACGTGTCCACAGAGTCTACCTGGAGTTAAACAGGCAGACGGGGAAAATAATTCTGAATGTCATGAGCAGACTTCAAGGAACTAATCGTGCTCATATATATATATATATATATATATATATATATATATATATATATATATATATGAATGTAGGTGTTAAAGATTCATTTCTTTGCATTTGAGGTCACCAGATTCAAGTCTTTTCCTTCCTCACTGGTCACAGGATGAAACCCCCCGCTGCATTAAAGGAGTAATACTTTACTCTATGGCAAAGGTGACCACGGCCATCGGGGAGCAGGGACCCGTGCGATCGATTCCGAGCGAGGGATGGACGTTCCCAGCCAGACATTTTAACTGGGGATGGGGGGGGGGGGGCATTGGACCCGACTAACTCAAGGAAAGGGGGCCCCTGAGCCCCCGCTGTCGGCTGTGTGGTCCCCGTTTTTTTTTGCACACAAAAAAAAGCTTGTGTGCGGCGAAATTTGCACATCTACATCTAAAAGAAGGGTTCTGTTGTTCAGAGCGTCTGTGAAGAACACTGAAAACAAAGGCGTTCTTCTTGTGAGGAGTCCCTGCCCCTCCATCTCCCAGACAGGATGTAATACTCCTCATTCATTAGCCCCCCCGCACCCACAGCCAGAGCACCGTATGGGGGGGGGGGGGGGTATGAAATACTGCACACACACACCCAAAATAAAGGAGTTGGACTCGGGCTGGATGATTGCCGAGGCTGTTTACTAAAACTGCTGCTCACTCTGCTGTATTACAGAGTGCCAGGCTTTCCATTACTGCAGAAGGGAGAGGGAGGTGGGGAGAAGCAGAGGAGGAGGGAGGGAGAGAGAGAGAGAGAGAGAGAGAGAGACCGCAAGCCAATGTCAGATTAAAGGAAGAACGAGTAGAAAAAAAAAAAGAAAAAAGAATGGCTCAGTTGATTTACACCTTCATTACTCTCCCCTAACTCTGCTTATTGCAAATCATGATGCTGCTTTATGAGCTGAATCCTCTATTACGACGAGGCCCGGGAAGACGGCGCTCTAGTCCATAAAGCAACCGTACAGTAACCGCCACCCGGCGGCATGCGCTCCACTCATCCTGCCACACAGGGGGGGGGGGAAGGCCCCTCCCCCCCTGGCCTTTTGCCCACGGTCAACACACCCAGATTTCTTCCGAGCCAGATGTCAAGGAAGGAGGATTTAGTGGGCGCGCTCTGCGGAGGAACTCACAGCGAGTGTTTAGAGATGGCCGAGCGGTGCCACATTTAAATCAACCAGCATGTAAGGCACCGGCAGTGTGTGTGTGTGTGTGTGTGTGTGTGTGTGTGTGTGCATACCGCCCCCACACACACACACACACCGCCCGCGTGACGAGGTGCCACTGATGTGTTTACTCAAAGGGCTTCGTGTGTGTTTAGAAAGAGAGAACAGAATGTATTTATTTCATCTTCTATTTATTGAACCAAGGGGAGGTCTTCAGAGCACGCTTGCCCTTTTTTGATTAAACGTGTGTGTGTGTGTGTGTGTCCGAGAGGAAGCCCTCGGAGCAGGGCCTAATAAATCCTCAGCTAGGTGAGTGCACGGCGTGTCAGCGTGCCGATGTGAACAGGGTGCAGCAGACCCCCCCTCCCCCCCGGATGGAGGTTTGTTATGTGTATGTAGCGCAGCGCTCCGGCCTGTCTCGACTCCCGTCTGGAACATGCGTTGACAGAAAGGTTGACAGATGCTTCACCAGCGTCCATTATTTATGAGTCCGAGGAAGAAGTGTCTGCTCCTGCTAGTGTAGGCCGACACCGTGTGTGTCCGCGCGCACACACAACCCCACGTGGAAAGGGTCCACTTTTCATCGGAGGGGGGGGTGTGTGTGTTGTTTGGGGTTCGAAACGTGCGCGCTCGCTTATTATTTGTGTTTGCACGTTTCACTCCAGAACCCGAGTAAGCACTCCACCTAACTGAGGCTGACCCTTGACCTCTGGAGTGTCATTAAATCCCTGCTAGGCGGGGCAGCCCCGCTGGAGGACCGTAAACCAGCAAACTCCGGGCCCCTCTTAAAACCCACTTAGAGGCTTACAGCTGGGAGGCCCGACCATGGGATTGAATTAGGGCTCTGATTAATTGAATCTGGTGGTGAGTAACTTGAGTGACTGATGTCTCGCAGGACCAAAAGGTCTAGACTGGACGCGTCAGAAACAAAGGCTACAGTCGCGTTATTCATCGGCATCACAGTCGGGGTTCCGGCGCGCCTCGGGGCAAAGACGAGCCGCCTCTAATATTCTCGCTCGGAGCGCCGCTTCAAGGTACGCCACCACCGGCAGGCGCGCCCAATGTTAATAAGACACGCGGTACAATTAATGCAAGCGGAATGTTTAATGCAATTTTTCCATTTCAAAGAAATTCCCCCGGCTTTCTTTCCCAACAAACGGGATTTGAAAAAACCCTCTCGCGTCGTTCCCTCAGGGCAAAAACAATAAGTTACCTTCATTAGATCACACTCAAATTATTGCAGAGCGCTTGCCGCACCTCTGGATCACGGAGGAGGAGGTGTGTGTGTGTGTGTGTGGGGGGGGGGGGGCAGGGTTCAAAGGGTTCATCTGGCACGTCCCGCCCCCTATTTCTCTCTGACGGACACGCGGCGGTAATTGGGGAGGCCGTTTGTCACTTATTCATGTCAGAGCGGTGTTCAGCTGCCGGGGGTGTTCTCAAAGAGTGACCTTTTACTCAAAAGGAGACAGGTTGTCCTGGCTATTGTTCAAGCCCGGCACAGAGCAGGGGCGCCGTTATTACCGCGTGTCCCGCATTGTCCCCCCCCCCGGACCACCGGGATCGGGCGCGAGCTCTTTTGATTCTCCCGGAGGTGTTTATTTCCGTTTCTCTCGTTTCGCAACACGCCCGTCCTGATGTGTTTTGAGAGGTAGCAGAACAACGGTTGTTGTTGTTGTTGTTGTTGTTGCACTCCGGGGGATTGAGAGTAAATATAGGGGGGGGGGGGGGGGGGGGGGGGGGGGGGGGGGGGGGGGGGGGGGGGGG